>NC_142875.1:7135378-7286893 GCF_051225735.1 Oryctolagus cuniculus | reverse complement strand
GAGGAAAACAATACAAACACTTAAGGACCCTATATGTAATATTCCACAGATAGAAGAGAAGCCATTGGGTAAGACATATTTATATTTTTATCCACCCTGAGCACCACTCTAATTAAACCCCAGTGGTAAAATAATAAACTGAGATTGATTAATTTAACCAACAGTTATAGTTGAACTCATTTTTTGATCCCTAATTTAACATATCACACTTTCCCTAAGGAAAAAAAAAAGGTAATAAGAATTAGAAAATATTTATTACCTCATCATTTTCCTTTATTTTCCTAATGTTTTATGACCTCAATATAAATATTTCACAATTATAAATATGGATATTAGGAAATATTGACATTTCTGCTACCTTTTCATGGAGGAATTGATTAGCTCTAATAAGTTAGTTATAAAACTATGTTTTTAATTTATTCTCATTCCTTCTCCTTACAAATGGTTTGAAAAATACCTTCAGTGATAATTAAAAAGTATAGCTACCACACCTAGAGTAAAAAATGAATCTTTAAAGTTAAAATTGTGAAGAGAAAATAAATAGTTACAAGTAAGGATTTCAGAATGTTATACTAGGGACCCGTGTTGCAGTGTAATGGGTTAACTCGCAACTTGAGACACTGACATCCCATCTGGGTGCCTGTTGAGTCCCGGGTGCTTCACTTCCAATCCAGGTCCCTGCTTATGTGCCTGAGAGAGTGGCAGTGGATGGCAAAAGTACTTGGACTCCTACCACCCATCTGAAAGACCCAGATAAACTTTCTGACTCCTGGCTTCAGCCTGGCCATTTAGGGAATGAACCAGTGGATGGAAGATCTCTCTGTTGGTCTCTCCCTCTCTCTCTGTAACACTACTTCTCAGATAAAAAAAAAAAAAAAAAAAAACCTTATAATAATAATATTATATTAATTAACTTTAAAACTTAATTCTAGTTTTCCTAAATTCTGTAGAAAATAGAAAAAAAAATGCATATATCCTATTGTCTACCAAGAGAAAGCAAACCAGGTCACAAAAAGAAACAGTTTTCTGTCTGGCCCTATACTTATGCAGGTGCATGTTTTGAGACTTTGTACATGTGACAAATACATGGAACAACATAAGTGACAAAACCAATCCTATGTGTTCAAAATTCGGGTGGACTTTACACAGCCCTTGATTGTGGATTCCTATTGTGTCTTAACAACTTGCCACAAATCTCCTTAGTCAAAACATCCTGGGCCTCAGGCAAAGCATCAGCAGGACTGCATTCCTTCCTGGAGGCTTGGGTAGAGTGGGGAGGCAGGGGGAGGCGTGTGTGTATCTTATCCTTTTCCAGTTTCCAGAAGCCATCTACATCCCTTGGCTTCTGGCCCCCTTCTTCTCTGCACAGCTAATTAACTACTTCCATTGTATATGCAATCTTAAATTTTCATTTCTGTGAGACATAATGTATGCACAGGTTCTAGGAACAAATGTGGAGATCTCTAGGAAGTTATCATACTGCTATATATTTAATATTTAATATCAGTCATCTGGGAAATCTCAAGTTAATCATTCTTTGTGTTGGAGAAGGAGTGAGGTATGGGTTTAAAGGGAGATGAGTGTATGACTTTTCATAGAAAATTAATAAACTACACACCAATAAATAAAAATTTAAAAGAAAAAAAATTGTTGCATACATTCCCTGAAAAATTGCTCACCTTTGAGAGATGATAGGAAATCTATTATCTTATAAATATGTAAATAAATGTAAATAATCAAGCAAAGAATAAAAATAGAGCTTAGAGTATTCTGAATATAATTTTCACAAATATGAATGAGCAACTCTGCAGCACAGAGTACATACATTGGAATGCCATAAATCTGTGAAAGAGAAATATTGACAGCTATTATCCGTACTGAAGTTGTTCAGTTATAGAGTGTCCATATTATTAGTCATAAAAACCTGAACTCTTTTGAAAGTAAAAATGGGTGTTAGCTAATAGCAGGTATAATTCAGGTTTATCTCCTGTAATCCAGGGTTTACAGTTCCTATGTGCATAAGCCTGGGATATGTCTCACATGGTCGGGAATAGTTATGAATAGACAGTACAATTTGGAATATATGAACATTATTACAGAAAGAGTGATACAACTGAGAGAGATGGTTTATAAAACAGCCTTGACTACCCATCCCAAACACCACCTTTCCCATGTGCTATCTCAGTAACACCGAAAAGCAGAAAAACTCACAGTCAGACCACTATAAGACACCACAATTAGGTGCTTGTTCACGTTAATTGAATGCTATAATTAAATATTTCTAATATTTAGTTATATAAACATTTGGGAAACATAGGCAAGGACAGTGTGCCAAGGGTAAATTGAAACACATTCTTGAATTTCTAGGAAACATGAAGCTCTGTCTATTCCTGGACCTGTCTCGAATTGTTACTTGCCATAACTCTTCTATTTGCTATAGTGAAATCACAGATTAGTGTCACCCATTGGTGTTCACTTATCTGCCTTTTGTAAGAGCAGGTTATTACTCATCCAATCACAGACATCTCTCCACACTTTGCAACAGTTTACTCAGTTCTTACCATTCTCCTTCCAAGCTAACACCATCTTTGAATACTTGAAATAACTTTCTACTCAGAAACTATCAATGACTTTCCATTTACTAGAGGATCAAATCCAAAATCCTCAGCTTGACATTCGGTGGATAATACTGCCTCCCCTAGCCTACATTTAAAGTCATAGCTATAGATTTTTCAAACCTCAAAGATAATCAAACTAAATCCTTCATTTCATTGAAGGAGAAAACACAGCTCAGAAAGATTAAGTGACTCAACCTTGGCCATGCTACTACTGATAGGTAAAGAATAAGAAAAAAGGTCATCTGACAGCCAGTCTGTTCCCAACAAATTCCCAATCCTATTTTCTGTTGACATTGGTATTCCATTAGTCTGATCTCCATGGTTATTGAGTATGACAACCTCGTTCTTTACAACTGTGCAGATGACAGAAACTTAACTAGTGTTATATTAACTAAAGTACTTAACAATATTATTTTTTAAATTTAAGTCAACAATAAAAATATCTTTTTATTGTTCTTCTTTCCTTTTATATATTTTAGAATTTTAAGATCTCTATTAAAATTGTACTTCATAATGATTTCCTTTTGAGTCAAATAATTTATATCAATTTCCTAAAATACAATTACATACTGCTTTTCTTATGCTTCCATTTCTATTATTTTCTTCCTTCTTTCTTCTTTTCTTATAGAAAATGTCCTTAAAACTCCTTATATCCAATGATATTTGAAAATATTTTAAGATTGCACTTGAGAATCAATGGAGCATAGTGAAACAGAATAATAACAAGTGAAAACATGGATGGGAACAAACTAAAGCAGCAAGAATGGTAAGAAAGCAAAATAGGAGCAGCTGTTGTGTGTTGGGACAACCAGATCCAATATCAGAATGCCAGTTGGAGTCCTGGCTACTCTGTGCTTCTAATCCAGCTTCTTGTGAATGCACCCAAAAGTCAGAGGATCATGGCCCAAGTACCTGGTTTATTGACATGCATATGGGAGACACAGATGGAGTTCAATCCTGGCTTTGGTTTGCCCCACTCTGGCTATTGTGAACCAGTGGATGGAATATATATATATATATATATATATATGTCATCTGTGTATATCTATATCACTAACTTTCCAATAAATAACTAAAAATGAATCTTAAAAACAGAATGCAATCTACAGTGACTAACATGTGAACATAGGATGTAACACAACTCTGACTCTGAGCTTTGTAGCAAGTAAAGAAGACATAACAGTTAATAAACTTCATAAGTATGATATTATTTGTATATTGAAAGGCAAGATATTCCAATTATTTTGGGAAATTACAAATACCCTAATAAGATTTTGGAATTCTTTCTAAAGAAGACATTTTATAAGTAGTGAACTATGTTGGACAGCATAGATACAAATGTTTATTTGTTAAATACTGACAATCAATTTCAACTGATGACCTCACAGCAATAAATTCAACTTCAGAATGAAGAACAAAAAAAAATCTTAATCCTGAGTGTAGAAGCCTTTGCAAATGAAAGAACTGAGCAAAAGAGAAAAAGCTGTAGACGTGGGAGAGGGCAGAAGTCCCTGATAGGGTTTGCACTACCGGAGGAAGAACGTCAGGAATACTTTGAAGTCCACATCTCCAGATCTAGTTTACAGAGAACTTTCCTAAAACTGAAACCCATTCAGAAGATCATACCCTCTGTGTCTCACTATCCAGCCCCTCATCCTTGACAAGCATTGAGTAATATAACTTTGGGATACAAGAGTTGCAAGAGACAAACTATCTAGAGAGCAGAGCAAAGGAAAGATCAAAAGCCAAGGGAGATGAGACAAATGGGCAGCACCATCAAACGTACTTCAATTTCTTTTTTTTAACTTATATTTAAAAAAATACAAATTTCATAAGTAAAACCTTAAGAATACAGTTATTTTCCCACCATATCCACCTTCCAACCCACACTTTCACCCCTACTTCTTCTCCCTTTCCAATTCCCAGTCCTAGACTCATTAAGATTCATTTTCAATTAACTTTGTACACAGAAACCAACTTTATACTCTATAAAAGATTTCAACAATTTGCACACACACACACACAAGGAAAAAATGAGAACTAGTTTTACAGTTAACTTTCATAATACAACAGAGATCCTGCATGGGGAGATAGTACACGGTGACTTCTGTTGTTAATTTCACAATTAACATTCTTATGTATGATGTCAGTAACCACCCGAGGCTCTTGACATGAGCTGCCAAGGCTATGGAAGCCTTTTGAGTCCACAAACTCTGTTATTATTTGGACAAGTTCATAAGCAAAGTGGAAGTTTTCTCCCCAGTTTATATAAGAGTACATCCTTCTTTGATGGTCACTTCTTTCGCTGGGATCTCACTCACAGAGATCCTTCATGTAGAACTTTTTTTTTTTTTTTGCCATAGTGTCTTGGCTTTAGATGCATGAAATGCTCTCATAGGCTTTTCAGCCAGACCAGGAAGCCTTAAGGGCTGATTCTGAGGCCAGAGTGTTACTTAAAGCAAGTGGCATTCTTTCACTTTCAGTAACGCACAGATCAGACAGAAAATCAGTGAGGAAACAGAAGAGTTAAATGACACCATAGACCAAATGGACCTAACAGATATCTACAGAAGTTTTCATCCTACACTTGAAGAATACACATTCTTCTCAACAGTAAATGGAACTTACTCTAGGATTGACCACATACTAGGCCATAAAGCAAGTGTCAGCAGATTCAAAAAAATCAAAATCATACCATGAACCTTCTCAGACCTCAACGAAATGAAGCTGGAAATCAGCAATCTAGAAATAGCTAGAACATATGCAAACACATGGATACTGAACAACACACTGCAAAATGAACAGTGGGTCACAGAAGAACTCAAAAGAGAAATCAAAAAATTTCTGGAAACAAAAGAAAATGACAGCACAACATAAGAAAACTTATAGAATACATCAAAAGCAGCATTAAGAAGAAAGTTCATGGCAATTGGTGCCTACATCAAGAAATTGGAAAGGAACCAAATAAATGAGTGTTGCTGAGGATTCATTCTGAGAGGAGAAGTACGGTGGGGGCAAGAGGCATGGAGTCATGACACAGACACCAGGAGTCAGGTGAAAGCGGGACAGAGGCAAGCAGCTAACAGACTCATTTATTTCAGTTACTGAAGCAGCTTAGATAGCCGAGGCAGCCAATCTGGCCAAGGGGCAGCTTATGCCATAACCAATTACTGCCTGTTGCTAGGCAGGCTCCTTTGCCAGATGGGTTCTTCTGCCATTTCCTGAGTAACTGATGCTCGTTCACCAGTGCCATCTTGGCACGGCTTTCTCATTCCATCAAATTTCCCCCTTTTCATTTGTTTTTGAGCAATGGGAGGCATGATCCTCGGCCATACCATTGTTGACCCTGTTTCCATGTGAACTCTGTACATGGCTATGCCTGTTTTAGGTTGTCTCCCAGGGGATCTTGCCCATCATTGACTAACCAGCCCTCAAAATGAGAGAACACTGGAGCACTTTCTCAGATGGGGGTAGAAATGAAGAAAAATGGTAATCAGAACGTTGTGACCACACACAGGCTGTGGGCCATTTGAGTTGTTGACCGGAGCTAGTGGCATATAAATCAGTAGCAGATGGGACTGTGGGCAATTCCTTAGTGCATGATGATAGGGCAGCAGCTTGACAATCTGTAGCAGGTGTCTCTGCTAACAAGGCGAACTCTCAGTCTTGTTCAGCTGGTTCTGGCTGACTGTCAGTTGCAGGCTTTATTTTGCTGGCTGGTACCAAAATGGGCTGTTCCACATTCTCTGGAAAGACACAAGCATATCCTTGGCCCTTGATTAGCAGAAGCCTTTTTACAGGCATTGGAATCCAGGGCCTGAATTCTGTGTCCGATTCGACATTAACAGCAAACATGAAGGTGGGATGGTGTCTAGCAGCTGCCCTGAGAGCCTAGGTTGCCTGGGGACTGCCACAAACATGGGGATCCCCACTAGTTGCAGATGGGATGACCTCAATGGGTTATCACCTCAAGGACATCTAAGTTCCTCCCACAGATATATGGGGAGTGGATGACTAGGCATTTCTGCATTGTTTGCTCTCATGTCATGTTCACTATCGGAGCTCTCTCACCAAGTCATCAACTATTACCTGTGAGGCAGTGGCCTGGAGTGACAGGCTCTTATCACTCACAGATTCATTATGTTTGGTAATCTCTGTGGGCTTCAGAGAGGGGGGTATGTTTCCCATGTTTGAGCACTTAAGAGTAGTGCACCATATCATCTCCAGTCAAAGGAAAGACACCCACAGCACTGCTGCCATACAAAACAAATTCCTAGCACCTCAGTGGCTGTTGGCATTATGAAGGGGGTTCCCTACATTAGATGAACAGAGATTGGAGTATCAGATCGTAAGTATGTCCTGTACTTAGAGGGGACTTCCTTGATTCGTTAGGTCAAGGCCATATGCCCACACGGTGTCTCCAAGCATCACCTCTCTTGAGTGAGGGAAGATGACTTGGTTCAGAATTCTGGGATGATCAGTCCCTTATGTGAATTTTCCGGATGAACTGGAAGTAAAACGAGGGGCCAAGAAGCAGTGTTACACTTCTGGGCAGTGTGTGCCTAAAACTTTTTCACTTCGACTGAGGACAAGGACAAGGAAACGAGCATAGGAGGGAGTTCTGTGCTCACCCTCACAGAACCATCAGCACACAAAACACTGAGGGGCCTAGTTGTTGAAATCAAGGGGGACCTCGCCAAGTCCGTCACACTGTCTCTCTCTCAGCCAAGCTGGGCATGAGATGTTGCTGTGGATTTGTTTTGAGAAGAGAAGCACAGTGGGTACAAGAGATGTGGAGTCATGACAGACACTGAGAATTGGGTGAAGGCAGGCTAGAACCGAGCAGCTCGCAGACTCATTTATTTCAGTTAGTGCAGCAGCTTATATACCTGAGGCAGCCAATTCAGTCAATGGGCCAGTTTATGCCATAATCAATCACTGCCTGTTGCTAGGCAGGTTCCTTTGCCAAGTAGGTTCTGCTACCATTTCCTGAGTAACTGACACTTGTTCCCAGTGTGATCTTGGCACAACCTTCTCATTCCACCACAAATGAGCTATCAATGCATCTCAAGGATCTAGGAAAACAATAGCAAACAAACCCAAAAAATTGGAGAAAAGAAATAATTAATATTAGAGCAGAAATCAAGAACATTGGAACCAAAAAAAATAATACAAAAGACCAGCAAAATGAAGAGCTGTTTTTTTAAAAAAAATAAACAAAATTGACACACCATTGTCTCAACTAACCAAAAAAAAAGAGAGAAGACTCAAATTAATAAAATTAGAGATGAAAAAGGAAATGTAACAAGACACCATAGAAATAAAAAGAATCATCAGAAATTACTACAAAGAGCTGTATGCCAACTAACTTGGAAACCTAGAAGAAATGGATAGATTCCTGGAAACATACAAAATACCTAAATGGAGGCATGAAGACATAGAAAACCTTCATGGAACCATAACCAAGACAGAAAATGAATCAGTAAAAAAAGCCAGCCCAACAAAGAAAAGCCCAAGAATAAATGGCTTAACTGCTGAACTCTATCAGACATTTAAAGAAGAACTCTACTCCAATTCTTCTCAGGATATTCAAAAAAACTGAAAGGGAGGAAACCCTCCCAAATTCTTTCTATGAAACCAGAATCACCTTAATTCCTAAACCTGAAAAAAATGCAACAAATAAAGAGAACTACAGACCAATTTCCCTGTTGATGAAAAAAATCCTTAACAAAATTCTAGCCTATCGAATCTAACAACACATCAGAAAGATTATGCACCCAGAACAAGTAGAATTTATCCCTAGTATACAGGGATGGTTCAACATTTGCAAATCAATCAATGTGATGCTTCACATTAACAAACTGCAGAAGAAAAACAATATGATTATCTCAATAGATACAGAGAAAGCATTTGACAAAATACAACACCCTTTCATGATGGAAACTCTAAATAATTGGGTATAGAAGGAACATTCCTCAACTCAGTCAAGGCAGTTTATGACAAATCCATGGCAAGTGTCATATAGAATGGAGAAAAGGCAGCATTCCCACTGAGATCTGGTACCAGACAAAGATGCCAACTGTCACCAATTTTATTCAATTTAGTCCTGGAAGTTTTAGCCAGATCCATTAGGCAAGAAAAAGAAATAAAAAGGATACAAACTGAGAATGAGGAAGTCAAACTGTCCCTATTTGAAAATTACAGGATTCTATATACAGAGGATCCAAAAAACTCCATTAAGAGACTGTTGGAACTCATAGAAGATTTGGTAAAGCAGCAGGATATAAAGTCAATACACAAAAATCAAAGGCTTTGTATACAAAAACAATGTCATAGCTGAGATTAAGCTTCTAAGATCAATTCCATTCACAATAGCTACAAAAAGAAATCAAATACCTTGGAATAAATTTAACAAGGGAAGTGAAAGATCTCTGAGAATTACAAAATATTAAAGAAAGAAATAGAAGATATCATAAAGAAATGGAAAAATCTTCCCTGTTCATGGATGGAAGAATCAATATCATTGAAATGTTCAATCTTCCAAAAGCAATTTATAGATTCAATGTGATACCAATCAAAATAACAGAGACATTCTTCTTAATCTGGAAAAAATGATGCTGAAATTTGCAAGAGGCTCAGGAGACCTCAAATACTAAGGCAGTCTTATACAATGAAATCAAAAGCAGGGAAACAACAATACCAGATTTCAAAAATCTACAAGGCAGTTATAATCCAAACAGTTTGGTACTGGTACAAAAATAGATGACAACACACTAGAACAGAATAGAAACACCAGGAATCAATCCAAACATCTACAGCCAACATATATTTGATCAAGGATCTAAAACCAATTCCTAGACCAAGGACAGTCTTTTCAACAAATGATGCTGGGAAAACTGGATTTCCATGTGCAGAAGTATGAAGGAAGACTCCTACCTTAAACCTTACACAAAAATCCACTCGACATGGATGACAGATCTAAACATTTGACATGACACCATCAAATTACAAGAGAACATAGGAGAAACCCTGCAAGATATAGGCACAGACAAAGACTTCTGGAAAAGATGCCAGAGGCATAGGAATACAAAACCAATATTGTCAACTGGGATCTGTCCATAACGTGTTGCACTATGCAAATTAATGCTAAAACTAGTATTCAAACAGTACTTTATACTTGTGTGTCTGTAGGTGCAAACTGTTGAAATCTTTACTTAGTATATACTAAGTTGATCTTCTGTATATAAAGATAATTAAAATGAATCTTAATGAAGAATGGGATGGGAGAGGGAGTAGGAGAAGGGATGGTTTGCGGGTCTCAGGGTGTTTATTTTGGGGAAAAACCATTATAATCCAAAAGTTGCACTCTCAAAATTTATATTTATTAAATAAAAGTTTTAAAAAATTTAAAATGAAAACTGGGATTACATCAAATTGAGAAGTTTCTGTACTGCAAAAAAAAAAAAAAAACAGGAAAGTGAAAAAGCAACCAACAGAATGAGAGAAAATATTTGCAAATTATGTAACTGATAAAGGATTAATAATCAGAATCTACAAAAAAAAAAAAAAACAACCCACTTAAGTGATGGGCCAAGGACCTAAATAGACATTTTTCAAAAGAGAAATCTAAACATCCAACAGAAACTTGAAAAATGTTCAGGATCACTAGCTATCAGGGAAATGCAAATCAAAACCACAATGAGGTTTCATTTCACCATGGTTACAATGGCTTTCATATAGAAATCAAAAACTTCAGATCCTGGTGAGGATATGGGGAAAAAGGCACACTAATCCAGTTTTTGGGAATCAAAACTGGTAAAGCCACTATGGAAGACAGTTTGGAGTTACCTCAGGAATCTGAATATAGCCCTACCATATGATCCAGCCATCCCAATCCTTGGAATTTACCTCAGGGAAATGAAATTGGCAAATAAAAGAACTATCTGCACCTCAGTGTTTATTGCAACTCAATTCACAATAGCTAAGATATGGAATCCATCTAAATGAACATCAATGGAAGACTGTATAATGAAATTTTGGGATATGTACTCTGTGGAATACTACCATGTGGTAAAAAAAAAAAAAAATCTGGATAGATGCAACAAAATGATGAATCTGGAAAACATCATGCTGAGTGAAATAAGCCAGTCCCAAAGGGACAAATATCATATATTCTCCCTGATCTGTGAGAACTATCAGAGCACCTAAAATGAAATCTGTAGACGTGAAATTGATACTTCAATAAGGAATGATTTCAGCTACCCTTGTCTGGACTGCTGAAGAACAGTTTTGGGTTTTTTTGTTGTTGTTGTTTTGTTTCATTTTTTTTCTTCATACTATTTATTGAACTCTTTACTTAACATAGATTAAATCACATGTTCATAAAGTCAATTGAAAATAGATCTCAGTAAAAAAATAAGAGTGGGAATAAGAAGGAGGAGAGAAGCTGTAAAGCTGTATAGTACTGCATACATTCCTATGGAGTTACTTTAAGGATACAGTTATAAAATCTTGTCAAGGGACTCCAAATCCCATTATACTTACTGGTAAAAATGTCATTGTAATTGTTAAAGTGATCATATTAAGTGTTAAAATGAACATATAGATATGATTAATGTTAAAGTTCAATTTCTGACTATTTAACAGAAAACTAACAACAAAGACCAAGCAAAAGGAGATGTGTACTCAATGCCAGTTATTATGTATTGTAAAATCCCTACACAACATATTCATCTTTCAGTGAAAGGATTTGTGACAAAAATGGGAGGAGAAAATACAGTCTAAAGATTCAAAACAATCATCTAAATGAGACCCAGGTATGATGGATGTTGAAATCATCAAAAGAAGAAGAAGAAGAGAAGAACAAGGAAAAGAATAATATTTAAAATTACTGCAATAATACGTTAAAGGCTGTCATGATGGAAAAAGTAGACAGCATGCAAGCTCAGAGAGATAATTCCATTAATAAATGAAAAGCATAACAGACAATCAATAAATGTGAAAATAGAAATACATCAAAAACCAGAAGAGTATTTTTACTTGCTCATGGTTAGGCAAAACTCAGCCAACAGAACAATCATCGAGCAAGAAGATAAGTAAAAACACATTTCCTGGCCGGCGCCGCAACTCAATAGGCTAATCCTCCACCTGCGGAGCCGTCACACCATGTTCTAGGCCCCAGTCGGGGCTCCGGATTCTGTCCCCCCCCCCCGCCCCGTTGCTCCTCTTCCAGTCCAGCTCTCTGCTGTGGCCCGGGAAGGCAGTGGAGGATGGCCCAAGTCCTTGGGCCCTGCACCCACATGGGAAACCAGGAGAAGCACCTGGCTCGTGGCTTCGGATTAGCGCAGTGTCCCGGCTGCAACGCGCTGGCCACAGTGGCCATTGAGGGGTGAACCAACTAAAGGAAGACCTTTCTCTCTGTCTCTCTCTCTCTCTCTCTCACTGTCTGCTCTGCTTGTCAAAAAATAAAATAAAAAATAAAAAAGGTTGGGAATTTATTAAAAAAAACACACATTTCCTAATGAAAAAATAAAGATAAAATGGTGAAACTAAAATACCAACTCCAGCGCTGTTGTACAATATCTAATGTATATTTTAATTGAATCCTAAGAAGGAGAAAATAAGAACAGCAAAGAAGAAATATCAGACATAATGAAGCTTAAAATTTTACAAATTATTAATGAATAGCATAGTCAAGACCAAAGGATCACAGAAAACACCAAACTCAGTAAATATCAAAATAGACCAAAACACAAAATGGCAAACATATGTAAGCATTCACACTGGTGAATATGAAAAACAAGAGAATACTTGTAATGTGGACAGAGGGAAAAAAAAAAACACACTGTCCACAGAATTTACACACCAATACTGGTCTTACTGAGAAAGAACTTATAATAACAATCCCATTGACAATAACAGAAGACATACTCCACCTCCTTCTCTACCATGTTCAGGGATTGAAAGAATTAATATAATCAAAATGGCCATATTACCCAAAGCAATTTAAAAATCCAATACAATTCCTGTTCATACACCAAGGACATTCTTTATAGAACTAGTGAAAAAATCCCAAATTTCATACAAAAACACAAAAGACTCCAAATAGCCAAAAAAAGATTGAAAAATAAAATGAAAAGTGGAGGCATCACAATACCAAATTTCAAGACATAGTAGAAGGTATTTTAATGTCATAAAAATAGACATATAGACCAATGGAAGAGAATAGAAACCTAGAAACCTCAGAAATAATTTCACAAATGTACAACTAGAGTGTCTTTAATAAATGTCATAAAACATTTCCTGGTGAAAGGGTAGTCTCTTCAATATGTTGTAATAAGAAAATTTGATTCCCATATGCAGAAGTTTGAAATAAGACTGCCACCTTATACCTATACAAAAAAACAAATCCAATGTTGCTGTCGTTGTTGTTATATATGTTGTATGTATTTTTTCTTTATTTTTAAACTTTTATTTAATAATTATACATTTTGAAAATCCAACTTTTGGATTACAACAACTTTTCAACTCATAACCTCCCTCCCACCTGCAACCATCCCATCTCCCACTCCCTCTCTCACCCCATTCTTCATCAAGATTCATTTTCAATTATCTTTATATACCAAAGATCCACTTAGTATATACTAAGTAAAGATTTCAATAGTTTGCACCCACACAGATACACAAAGTATAAAGTACTATTTGAATACTAATTTTACCATTAATTTGCATGGTACAACACATTAAGGACAGAGACCCTACATGGGGAGTAAGCGCCCAGTGACTCCCGTTTTCAATTTAACAGTTCACATTCTTATTTATGAGATCAGTAATCACCCAAGTCTCTTGTTATGAGCTGCCAAGGCTATGGAAGCCTCTTGAGTTCACAAACTCTGATCTTATTTAGGCAAGGCCATAGTAAAAGTGGAAGTTCTCTCCTCCCTTCAGGAAAAGGTACATCCTTCTTTGATGGCCCATTCTTTCTGCTGGGAACTTGCAGATCTTTCATTTAGGTGTTTGTTTTTGTTTTTGTTTTTTTTTTTTTTGCCATGGTGTCTTGGATTTCCATGCCTGAGAAACTCTCATGGGCTTTTTAGCAGGATCCGAATGCCTGAAGGGCTGGTTCTGAGGCCAGTGTGCTTTTTAGGACATCTGCCATTCTATGAGTCTGCTGTGTATCCTGCTTCCCATGTTGGATTGTTCTCTCCTTTTTAATTTTATCAGTTATTAGCAGACACTAGTCTTGTTTATGTGATCCCTTTGATACTTACTCCTATCATTATGATCAATTATAAACTGAAACTGATCACTTTGACTTGTAAGATGGCATTGGTACCACCTTGGTGGGATAGATTTGGAATCTCCTGGCATGTTTCCAGCTCTACCATTAGGGGTAAGTCTGCGTGAGCATGTACCATACTTTACATCTCCTCCTTCTCCTATTCCCACTCTTATATCTAACAGGGATTACTTTTCAGTTAAATTTAAACACTTAAGAATAATTGTGTGTTAATTAAAGAGTTCAACCAATGGTATTATGTAGAACAAAAGAAAATACTAAAAAGAATAAAATACTAAGCTGTTCCTCAACAGTCAGGACAGGGGCTGATCAAGTTATTGTTTAGCTCATAGTGTCCATTTCACTTCGACAGGTTTCCTTTCAGGTGCCCAGTTAGTTGTCACAGATCAGGGATAACATATTATATTTGTCCCTTTGTGACTGGCTTATTTCACTCAGCATGATGTTTTCCAAATTCCTCCATTTTGCTGCATAAGACCGATATTTTTTTACTGCTGTGTAGTATTCTATAGAATACATATCCCATAATTTCTTTATCCAGTCTTCTGTTGATGGGCATTTGGGTTGGTTCCAGGTCTTAGATATTGTGAATTGAGCTGCAATAAACACTGAGGTGCAGACAGCTCTTTAGTTTCCTTTGGGTAAATCCAAAGGAGTGGGATGGCTGGGTCATGTGGTAGGGCTATATTCAGGTTTCTGAGGTAACTCCAAACAGGCTTCCATAGAGGCTTTACCAGTTTTCATTCCCCAAAGCAGTGGATTAGTGTGCCTTTTTCTCCACATCCTCCCCAACATCTGTTGTTAGTTGATCTCTGTATGTAAGGGATCCCAACCGTGGTAAAACAAAACCTCATTGTGGTTTTGATTTGCATTTCACTGATGGCTAGTGACCCTGAACATACTTTCATGTGTCTGTTTGCCATTTGTATTTCCTCTTTTGAAAAATATTTATTGAGGTCCTTGGCCCATCTCCTAACTGGGTTGTTTGTTTTGTTGTTGTGGAGTTTCTTGATCTCTTTGTAGATTCTGGTTATTAACCCTTTATCGGTTGCATAACTTGCAAATGTTTTTTCTCCTTCTATCAGTTGCCTCTTCACTTTCCTTACTGTTTCTTTTGCAGTACAGAAACTTCTCAATTTGTTGTAATCCAATTGTTAATTCTGGCTTTGACTGCCTGTGCCTCTGGGGTTTTTCCCAAGAAATCTTTACCTGTGCCTATGTCTTGCAGGGCTTCTCCGATGTTCTCTAATAACTTGATGGTGTCAGATCATAGGCTTAGATCTGTAATCCATGTTGAGTGAATTTTTGTGTAAGGTGTAAGGTAGGCATCTTGCTTCATACTTCTGCACATGGAAATCCAGTTTTCCCAGCACCATTTGTTGAAAAGACTGTCCTTGGTCTAGGAATTGGTTTTAGATCCTTGATCAAATATATGTTGGCTGTAGATGTTTGAATTGATTTCTGGTGTTTCTAGTCTGTTCCATTGGTCTATATATCTGTTTCTGTACCAGTACCATGCTGTTTTGTTTATAACTGCCTTGTATATATCTTGAAATCTGGTATTGTGATGCCTCCAGCTTTGTTTTGGTTGTACAGTATTGCTTTAGCTCTTTGAGGTCTCCTGTGCCTCCATATGAATTTCAGCATCATTTTTTTCCAGATCTGAGAAAAATATCTTTGGTATTTTGATTGGTATCACATTGAATCTATAAATTGCTTTAGGGAGAATGGACATTTTAATGATATTGATTCTTCTAATCCATGAGCATGGATGATTTTTCCATTTTTTGGTATCCTCTTTTGTGGTGGAATGAGAAGGCCATGCCAAGATGGCCACTGGCAAGCGAGCATCGGTTACTCGGGAATGGCTTTGAAACCCACCTGGCAATGGAGCCTGCCTGGCAACAGGTTGTGATTGGATGACTTTGCAACCCACACGGCAAACAGCGCCTGCCTGGCAACAGGCTGTGATTGGATGGCTTTGGAAACTGCCTGGCAACAGGCTGTGATTGGTTGGGGCATAGACTGCCCCTTGACCAGATTGGCTGCCTTGCCTATATAAGCTGTTGTACCAACTGAAATAAACGAGTCTGCAGGTTGCTTTCCTCAATCCCGCTTTCACCAGACTCCCAGGGTCTGTGTGGTGACTCTGTGCCTCTTGCCCCCACCACACTCCTCCTCTCATAAACGAATCCACTGCAACATTGTTGAGAAATCAACTGCAACACTTTAATTTTTTTCTTTTAGGTTTTGTAATTCTCATCATAGAGACCTTTAACATCCTTGGTTAAGTTTATTCAGAGATATTTGATTGTTTTTGTAGTTATTGTGAATGGGATTGATCTTAGAAGTTCTTCCTCAGCCATGGCATTGTCTGTGTATACAAAGGCTGTTGATTTTTGTGCATTGATTTTATATCCTGCTACTTTGCCAAACTCCTCTATGAGTTCCAATAGTCTCTTAGTAGAGTTCTTTGGATTCCCTAAAATAAAGAACCATATCATCTGCAAAGAGGGATAGTTTGACTTCTTCTTTCCCAATTTGTATCCCTTTAATTTCTTTTTCTTGCCTAATGGCTCTGGCTAAAACTTCCAGTACTATATTGAATAGCAATGGTGAGACTGGGCATCCCTATCAGGTACCAAATCTCAGTGGGAATGCTTCCAACTTTTCTCCATTCAATATGCCTCTTGCCATATTTCATAAATTGCCTTGATTTTGTTGAGTAATGTTCCTTCTATATCCAATTTGCTCAGCGTTTTATCATGAAAGGCTGTTGTATTTCATCAAGTGCTTTCTCTGCATCTATTGAGATTATAGAATGGATTTTCTTCTGCAGTTTGTTAATGTGGTGTATCACATTGATTGATTTGCGAACACTGAACCATCCCTGCATACCAGGGATAAATCCCACTTGGTCTGGGTGGATGATTTTTCTTTTTTTCTTTTTATTTTTTTAATTTGACAGGTAGAGTTATAGACAGTGAGGAAGAGAGACAGAGAGAAAGGTCCTCCTTCCATTGGTTCACTCCCCAGATGTCCAATATGGCCAGCACTGTGCCAATCTGAAGCTAGGAACAAGGCACTTATTCCTGGTCTCCCATGAAGGTGCAGGGCCCAAGCAATTGGGCCATCTTTCACTGCTTTCCCAGTCCACAGCAGAGAGCTGGACTGGAAGAGGAGCAAGTGGGACTAGAACTTGGTGCCCATACGGGATGCCTGCAATGCAAGGATTAATCAAGTGAGCCACGGCGTTGGCCCCTGGATGATCTTTCTGATGTGTTGTTGAATTCTATTGGTCAGAATTTTCTTGAGGATTTTTTCGTCTATGTTCATCAGGGAAATTGGTCTGTAATTTTCTTTCTTTCCTGCATCTTTTTCAGTTTTAAGAATTAAAGTGATGCTGGCTTCACAGAAAGAATTTGGGAGGATTCTCTCTCCTTCAATTGTTTTGAAAGGTTTGAAAAAATTGGTGTTAATTCTTTAAATGTCTGGTAGAATTCAGTACTGAATGCATCCAGTCCTGGGCTTTTCTTTGTTGGGAAGGCCTTTATTACTGATTCAATTTCTGACTCGCTATGAGTCTGGTTAGGTTTTCTAGGTCTTCAAGGTTCAATTTAGGTAGGTTGTATGTGTCTAGGAATCTATCCATTTCTGATAGATTTCCCAGTTTGTTGGCATACAACTCTTTTTTTTTTTATTTTTTTTTTTTTATTTTTTGACAGGCAGAGTGGACAGTGAGAGAGAGAGACAGAGAGAAAGGTCTTCCTTTGCCGTTGGTTCACCCTCCAATGGCCACCGCGGCCGGCGCGCTGCGGCCGGCGCACCGCGCTGATCCGATGGCAGGAGCCAGGAGCCAGGTGCTTTTCCTGGTCTCCCATGGGGTGCAGGGCCCAAGCACCTGGGCCATCCTCCACTGCACTCCCTAGCCACAGCAGAGGGCTGGCCTGGAAGAGGGGCAACCGGGACAGAATCCGGCGCCCCGACCGGGACTAGAACCCGGTGTGCTGGCGCCGCTAGGCGGAGGATTAGCCTAGTGAGCCGCGGCGCCGGCCGGCATACAACTCTTTGTAATAATATCTGATGACTCTTTTTACTTCTGTGGTGTCTGTTTTCAATTCATTTTTTCATCTCTGATTTTATTGATTTGGGTCTTCTTTTCCTTCTTTTAATTAGTTGGGCCAATGTGTGTCAATTTTGTTTATTTTTTCAAAAAACCAGCTCTTCATTTTGCTGATCTTTTGCACTTTTTTGATTCAATTCTGTTGTTTTCTTCTCTAATTTTAATTATTTCTCTTCACTTACTAGTTTTGAGTTTAGTTTGCTGTAGTTTTTCTAGATACTTGAGATGCATTTATAGCTCAATTATTTGTTGCCTTTCCAATTTCTTGATTTAGGCATCAATTGTTATAAACTTTCTTCTTAACACTGCTTTTTCTGTATCCCAGAGGTTTTGATATGTTCTGTTGTTATCTTCATTTGCTTCTAGAAAGTTTTTGATTTCTCTTTCAAGTTCTTCCATGACCCACTGATCATTCAGGAGCATGTTATTCAGTCTCCATATGTTTGCATTTGCTCTTGGGATTCCTAAGTTGTTAATTTCCAGCTTCATTCCATGGTGGTTTGAGAAAATGCATGATATGAATTTGATTCTTTTTAATTTGATGAGATTTGCTTTATGGCTGTTATGTGGTCAATCCTAGATTAAGTTCCATGTACTGCTGAGAAGAATGTGTATTATTCAAGTGTAGGATGAAAAGTTCTGTAGATATCTGTTAGACCATTTGGTCTATAATGTTGATTAAATCTCCTGTTTCCTTGTTGATCTTCTGTTTGGTTGTTCTGTCCATTGCTCTAAGTGGAGTATTGAGGTCGCCCAATACTATTGTATTAGAGTCCATGTCTCCCTTTAAGATCGTTAACATATCTTTTAAATAACTTGGTGCCCTGTTAATTAGGTGCATGTATGTTTATAATAGTTACATCTTCCTGTTGAATTGATCCCTTAATCATTATATAGTTCCCCTCTTTGTCTCCATAGTTTTTATGTTAAAGTCTATTTTTTCTGATATTAATATGGGTACACAAGCTCTTTTTTGGTTTCTGTTGACATGGAATATCTTTTTCCAACCTTTCACTTTCAGTCTGCTTGCAACTTTGTTGGAGACATGTGTTTCTTGTAAGCAGCAAATAGATGGGTTTTGTTTTTAATCCGTTCAGCCAGTCTGTGTCTTTTAACTGGAGAGTTGAGGCCATTTATATTTAATGTGACTTTGCCCTGTCATTTTGCCAAAGATATTATAATATGTGCATTGAACTTCCTGTGATCTTTTACTGAGAGAATTTCTTCCTTTACCTTCTTTTGTACTGATGGTTGTGTTTCTGTGTGTAACACTTCTGTAAGCATCTTTTGCAGGGCTGGACAAGTGGTGACAAATTGTTTCAATTTCTGTTTGCTATGAAAGGTCTTTATTTCACTTTCATTCACAAATGAGACCTTTGCAGGATATAATATTCTGGGATGGCAGTTTTTTTTTCTCTTAGTACTTTGGTTATATCTTGCCATTCCTCCTAGCCCGTAGGGTTTCTGATGAGAAGTCAACTGTGAGTCTAATTGGAGATCCTCTGAGAATAATCTGGTGTTTCTCTCTTGCACATTTTAGAATCTTTTCTTTATGTTTCACTGTGGTGAGTTTGATTACAGTGTGTCGTAGTGAGGATCTCTTCTGGTCATGTTTATTGGGAGTTCTGTGTGCTTCCTGTACTTAGATGTCTCTTTCTTTCTCCAAACTCGGGAAGTTTTTTGCTAGTATCTCACTGAAAGGGCATTCTATTCCTTTACCTCTCTCCATGCCTTCAGGAACTCATAGAACCCAAATGTTGGGTTTTTAATAGTATCCTGTAGATTCCCAACAATATATTTTAGATTCTTAATTTCCTCTTCTTGCCTTTGGTTTGACTGTATACTTTCCTGTGCTCTGTCTTCCAAGTCCAATATTCTGTCTTCTGCCTCATTGATTCTGTTTTTAAGGCTCTCAACTTTTTTTTATTTGTTTTATTGAACTCTTCATTTCATTTGGATTTCTCTTCAATATCTCAAATCATGTTCTATTAGATTCCTCATTTAATTTTGATTCCTCCTTAAAACTTCATTTTCATAGAGAGATTTTCTTTCATGTCCTACATGGATTTCAGTAGTTCATGCATTTGTTTTTGATTACTTCTAAATATTATTATCATAAATTATTTGAGTTCCATTTCTTGCATTTTTTCTATCTCGTCATCTTCATAAACTTGTATTGAAGTATCATGTTCTTTTGGAAGCATATTGTTGTCTTTCTTGTTCTTGTTTCCTCAGTTGTTGCATTTGTTGTTCAGCATTTGTGGAGATATTCTTTGGTTTCTTCAATTTTTTTTTTCTGCTGTGATGGCTTTTCTTGCTATACTATGACTCTGTAGATAAGTAGACTGTCTGCTTTCAGTGAATCTCTAGAGGCTTGTGGAAGGTGTGGCCAGAGAGCTCTGTTCAGTTCTTCAAGGTTAAGGGTGTGCCTAAAGTGACATAGCCAGGTTTGACATGGTAAATCTTCTCTTTCTCTCATTTTTTTTAATCAGATGGGAAATAATTCCACTCAGCTGGGCTCTTCTCTTGACGGTTATCAGTGTCTGAGCACTAGCCCTAGTTGTATAATATTTGTCTGCTCTGTCCCAAGGACCACACAAAGGATCTGTGCAGTACTCACTGTAAGCTCTGATTCCTCTGTGGTGTCTCTCACTGGGTAGCCAGGGCTGCCAGAGCTCATGGCATCTCCCGCTGAGACTACTCTCGTCTCAGCCACACAGTGAGTTCTCCCACACACCCTGTTTTTGTTTGTTTGTTTGTTTTGTTTTGTTTTGTTTTGTTTTGTTTTGTTTTTTTATTCCCACAGTCCCAGTTCATAAGGTCCACACATTCAGTAGGTTTAGTCTTCTCTTATTAATCCCCACCAGAGTCAGGTTTTTCTACTCAGCTGATTGCCTGGTGCAGCCCTGAGCGGGCACAGCTGTTACCTATGACCAAAATGGCACCCACTCAATCAGCTCATAGGCTTTTGTAAGGTGATTGGAGATAGAGAATTGTGTCTGTACCATCCCTTTATTTTTTTCTCTCCTCTAGTTACGCTGGTGCACTTTCCCCCACAGGGCTTCAAGCCTTGTTCCCTCTAGACTCTTCCTGCTGCCTTTCCACTAGTGTCTCAGGCTACTGTGGTTTCATCTCAGCTCATCTTCCAGTGCTGGTGTGGAGGCTCTCGGAAGCTGGAGTCTCAAGCTGTGGGCACCCATGCTCTCCACATAGGACCGCCGTGTCCCTCTAATTACGGGATAGTTTCTTCTGCCGTTTTTTTCCCTAACTCTTCTCTGAGACTACACCATCTCTACTTTTATTAATCTGTCTTCTCCCAGACTATCAGTAAGCTCCCTCCCTATTCTGCCATCTTAGAACCTCTGGATAAAGGTTTTAAATGTTAGAACTGAAGCTACTAGAGGAGAACATGGAGAAAACACTCTAAGCTATCAATAAACAATATTTTTTGGATAATATCCCAAAATCACATATAATAAAAGCAAAAATAGGCAAACAGGGTTGTATCATACTAAGAAGTTTCTGCACAACAAAGACAACAAAATGAAAAGGCAATGGCTAGAACTCAAGAATATATTCACAAACTATAATATCCAGAATATTTTGGAGCACAAGAAATTTAACAACACCAAAACAATATAGTTAGAAATTAGCAAAGGATATGAACAGGAATTTTTTCAAAGAAGAAATACAGATGGCCAACCAACACATGTAAAAGTGTACATGATCAGTAACCTTTGTAGAAAAAAAAAAGATCTGACATTTGATACAAAGTAGATGGAATTGGGAATCAAGATGCTAACTGAGAGGCCAGTGCTATGGTATAGTGGGTAAAGCCACTACCCACAGTGCTGGCATTTCATATGGGCACCAGTTCAAATCTGGCTGCCCCACTTCTGATCCAGCTCTCTGCTATGACTTGGGGAAGCAGTATAGGATGGCTCAGGTCCTTGGGTCCCTGCGCCAGTATGGGAGGGCTGGAGGAACTCCTGGCTCAAGGCTTCAGATCAATGTAGCTCTGACCATTGTGACCAGCTGGGAAGTGAACCAGCAAATGGTTCTCTCTCTCTCTCTGCCTCTCCTTTCTGTGTAACTCTGACTTTCAAATAAATAAATAAATTTTTGTAAAAAAAGATGCTAAGTGAAATAAGCCAGATACAGAAAACAAATATCACATGTTTCCTCTCATATGAGGAAGTTAAAGTATACAATGAGGATATTAAAAACAAGTAAATGCCATAATATTTGGTATATACATAATATTACATACATAATATTTGGTATATATAAATGTTGTCTTCACTGAGTTATATACTCTAGATAATAATATGCTCTTATTTCCTCACTTTATATGGTCCTTGTCACAAATTCATGTGAAGTAAATGCAATATCCTTGCTTTCAAGTAAAACAATATCCCTTGAGAATATATATATATATATATATATACACTTATAGATATAATATTGTTATGTTAAAAATAGCTAAATATATTATATGTGAAATATAAATATAAGAATGTGAAATGTCTTGTCATCCCCACACAAATAAGAAGTATAGGGAGTAAGATTTTTAAGTGACAAATGTAAAGCAAAACTCTCAACCTAGGATTCTTTATATACACTAAAAATAAACTAAAAATTTTTTTGCTTCAAATATGAAAGAATAATCAGAATTTTTATAGACAGAAACTGAGGGAATTCATTCACAGGAAATCTTCTCTCTAAGGAAAGTTAGTGAGAATTTTAAAGGAATTCATCAGAAAATTTGACACATTCAATAAGATAGAGAACTAAATGAAATAAACATAATGTACATTGTGTCATATTTATTATTCTAATAATAACTGCTCTTTAAAGCATATTTTTTATCAAAGTATTTTTTCTTTTACAGAATATGTAAAGCTGAAATATATCTCAAAGTGGCACAATGAATAGAAGACAGAAATTGGTAATTTTATGAGATTTTAATATACATGTGATACTGTATAATATTGTTTGAATTTAGACAGCAATTATTTAAAAATTATATGCTATAAACCCAAGGATAACAACTAAAATACATTTTGAAGGAAATAATAGCCAATAGTTAATGTAAAATTAATACATGATTAATTACCATTTAATTAAAATGGATATAATTTAATTATTATATACAAACTGGGATATAATATTAATTGAGTAATTTTGACACAATGTTCACATGTGGTGGGATAAATTACATTAAGTGGATGTTCCTGATTTTTTTCCTAGAGTCTTCAGTTTTAAACTGTGAATGAATGTATTTTTAAAACTTGGTTTTTGGTCATATCAGTTTTTTTTTGTTTGGTCACTACTGTGTCGTAAAAATTAACTGAGATGAAATATCAACCACAATAGTTTTTTATAACTGGATATTTTCTGTCATTAAAATGATGCATGAAAAAAATTCAAAATCACTCAATCTCACCTTCAGAATGAACATAGTATGTGTATGAATATATATATAAATAAAATTTCAACTATGCCATTAGGAAGACTCTAATACTGAACAAATTTATGGAAACTAACAGCTAAATTAATAAAATTGTCTTTGAGTCTAGAATATTAAATGAAACAATAAGCCAAAGACCAAGTAAGTGGGATAAATAACTAGATTGAATCAGTAACAACTTGAAGAATGATCTTTAATTACAATCTCTAAACTATTTACTAGAAAATCCATATTCAGGTTTTCTAGGAAGAGAATTATTTTGGTTGACTTTTCCTTAAATTGATAGTCTTGTTTTCCACTCTTGTTATCATTAGGTATTCTTTCCTTGAACACACACATTGTCAAATGCTAATCAGGTTGGAAACATCTTCCAAGGTTACGGAATCCTATTAATAGGAGCATGATATAATAAAGGGCAGAATTTTCAAATCACAATCTTTAAAGTCTTGAGTGAGCAACTAGAGCATGAAACAATTGTCACAATTGAAGACGATGATGAATCAAAATGGTTGATGCCAACTTTAAAATGCTCAAACCATGTTTAGGACATTAGAAAGTTTTGCTAACCAAGTATCGCATTTTTATGGATAATACAAAACACACATGAATTGACCATTGCATCAGCAAGTTTCTTTCTTTCTTTCTTTCTTTTTTTTTTTTTTTTTTTTTTTTTGACAGGCAGAGTTAGACAGTGAGAGAGAGACAGAAAGAGAGAAAGGTCTTCCTTTTTCCCTTTGGTTCACCCCCCCAAGTAGCTGCTATGGCTGGCGTGTTGCAGCCAGCACGCTGCGCTGATCCAAAGCCAGGAGCCAGCTGCTTCCTCCTGGTCTCCCATGTGGGTGCAGGGCCCAAGCACCTGGGCCATCCTCCACTGCACTCCCGGGCCACAGCAGAGACCTGGACTGGAAGAGGAGCAAATAGGACAGAATCTGGCGCCCAACCGGGACTAGAACCCAGTGTGCTGGCACGCTGCAGGCGGAGGATTAGCTTAGTGAGCTGCGGCGCCAGCCAGGCCAGCAAGTTTCTTTAAGAAGCAAATGTTACATTGGTGTGAGTGACTAATGAAAATAAATAGTATATATGTCCTTTCTTGACATGGAATGTGCATTGTATTTGAAGAAAAAATATATGAATAAAACTAGGTTGTAAATACAAGGAAGTATTTAGTAAGTGCCAGATATAACTTTAATGAACTAAGAGAGGAAATATTACATTTGCCTAAGATAATTTTACTCTGCAGGATTTTTATCCATCCTACTCCATGAAAAAAAGATGTAGATAACATGCAAAGAAAACCCAGTCTTTGGACAAGATATTAAGTGTCATTGTCATGATATAGTCTTTTTGGTCCTATAATTGCCTTTCTTTTTCAACTCTGGGCAATCAAATCAAATCAGAATTGAAAGCACCAATTCAATTCTATCATCCTGTTGCATTGTATGGGGCTGTTCCTATTGTGAATCGAGTCTAAGCAGCCTGTAAATGACAGAAACTTAAATTATTTCAATTGCTTAAAGTCCCAATTACTGAGGAAATAACCTTATACAGATAAGTAGAGTGAAGTAATATGGTTAGAACAAATTGAAATATTCTCATCAAAGTAGCACAGAACCAAATATGTCACCATACCAAAGGAAATAGAGTAGGCAAAATCCAATAGTATTTATCCTCTTACATTTACATATTGGTTCCTTTTTTCCATTTTCTATCTAGTGCATTCATTTGAGAAGGAATTAGGTATTATTACTGTCAACTCCAGAATTTTAAATAAGTCAACCGAATAACCCTTTATTAAGCACCTACAGCTCTACTGTAGGATATGGAAGCCCACAGGCTCTACTGAGGATATGGAAAAAAAAAACTAAAAAGAATATCTTGCTGCCAACAACTCAGAGTCGAAAACAAGAAATAGAATAACAAGTACAAAACAGTATGTGAGTTTTATAGTAATAAAGACTAGAAAAAGGGAGTTGGAAAAAATATGAGAGAAGCTGGCTGGAGCAGCACTGGGAAGTTAAAGAAGACATAAGATAGCCTACCGAGAGAAACCAGGTTGGAGAAGTTTTCTTACACAGAGGACAGTCCTTCCCAAAGACTGAAGAAATCCAGGCAGGGTAATGGAGGAAGGACAGAAGGACCACTGGTATGAGAGGGAACCAGGCAGGGGCCACATGGTGAAGACATTTCTGTGCCATATGAAATAAATCTCAGTTTAGCTTCTGAGAAATTAGGAGCTATTGATGAGAGAAACTTCCTGTTCAAGGCCACCACAGGAGTACCAAGATGAGTTTGCCAGGGAATGCGCAAATGGAGACTGAAGAAGCCCTCATGCTGCCCAGAACTGAGCTCTCTGCCTGGGCTGGCCCCTGCATGGAGGAAAGCACACATAACTGGTCATCTGTCTGCAAGGAATGCCTTTTTGGAGTGAATGTAGAGATTTGAGAAATTTGACTTTCCCAACCAATCTGTGAAGAAAGCATTTTCTCCAGTTTAAAATTGAAATAGCTGAAGCCCAAAGGGGTCAGTACTCCTGAAGGGTAACAAACAAGGGCTCTGGGTTTGACACTAAGGGCAGCCCTTGCTGACTCTCAGGTCTCCACCTCCAGCAAATTAATCCACAACTCTGCATCTCAGTTTTATTATGTGTTAAATAGGGATTATAATATCATCTACCACAGATAGTTGGCATGACTAATAATTCACTGTTAATGAATGATATCATTAATGCAAATTAGTAGAACAGCGCTTAGTTCTTCTTAACTGCTAAATACTCAATAAATGCTTCCCAGATCAACTAGGTCAGAAGAGATAGATTGAGGCCAGTGCTGTGGAGTAGGGGGTAGCACCGCCACCTGTGATGTTGACATCCTATATGGACATGGGTTCATGTCCAGCTGCTCCATTTCTGATCCAGAACCCTGCTAATGCACCTGGTAAAGCAGCAGTACATAGTCCAAGTATGTAGGTCCTTGAACCCACATGGCAGATATAGAAGAATCTCCTGTCTCTTGGCTTCAGCCAGGCCTAGCCCCAGCTGTTGTGGCCATCTGGAGAGTGAACTGTGGATGGAAGGTCTCTCTCTCTCTCTGTAACTCTGCCTTTTAAATAAATAAATCTAAAAAATGAAAAGATGAATTAAGATACCCAACAACTCTAACACACACACATATGCATGCATGTGTATATATAAGTACTTCAAAAATGTATAAAAATTTATTTAAAAACAAACTCTAGTGCAAAATTATTTGAAATACATGCATATTTTTAATAATACACATTTCCAATAGCATTTTTGAAGATATGTATATATGATCTCAAAAATATTTTTTTGCACAAAATGTGCTTTCTTTTCATTTGACTGCATTTTCCATGAACTTTTTGAGGTATCTTCATGAAAGTGTGCATGTATGTTTGATATTTAAGTTTCATTAATAAAATTTTGTAACTTCAAAATGCAATTTGATTGGAGTACAAATCCCTTTCTATACAACAACAATGGACGGCTGACTGAGCATGGGCATGGAAGAGGGCAGAGGCTGTTACCTGATAATCCACATTTCCTATGATCTGACTGTTTTCAATATTCATGTGAAATTCAGCCCACATTCTCTGCTGATTGAACTATCTGGATATGGTTTGTAGATCTCACTTTGTCCCTCTCTCATTCAGATGGCCCAAATTTGCTTTTCCAAAGAAAAAAAGTAAAAACAAAATTAGAACAGAAAACAGAACGCTGCCTTTGTAGTTCAAGACTGAAATGAGGAAGTGCTAAAGCCACATAACTTGGCTAAGCTTCCCATGCAACATCTCCTTAATATCCTCTCCTACTTGCCAGAACACCTGGTGAGAGCCTCTGGGGAACTGAATAGACCACCAGGGGCTGGAGTCACTAGTTAAACTTAAAATTCACTCATTTTATACTCTATATTAATGCTATTGTCTTTGAAAAATAGGTTGGCTAGTTGCTTTTATATTGGAGTTTCAGTTTCCTAGGTCTTCCTCTTTTAGTGCCGAGGCCTGTGATACCATGGGTCACCAATTCACTCTTCTCCAGTAACTCCTGCTCACCTTGTGGTAAAAGACATTGAAACAGTAAACCATGTGTTTTTGTTCTTTTTTTTTTTTTACTTGAGAATGACTTATTAGCTCCATTTCAACTGTATTAACTGTCAAAGTTAAAAAAGTGAAATCCACTTCTGGTTTCTACAGAAAACTTCCTACAAAATCTGACTTCACTCTTGGTAAAAATGCAACTCTCATTATCTGTTCTCATTGATTTCCCTTGTTGGTTAGTTCAGCGGCTCAGAAAATTCTGAATACCCCAGACAGAATATTTCTGTTGCTGTATGTCAAGAGATTTTTGTAGAACTTCTAACAAATGAGAAAATTAGATTAAATTAGGAATAGAGCCATCCATCATAGAAGATGATAGTCCCTCTATCCAGACATGGTAATCTAGTGTAATAAAACCACACAGAAACATGATATACAGGAAAAATTTAGAAGATTATTTTTAAGATGAATTGTCACATTCTACCATGGGCTCATTACTCTAATCATAAGTCAACAGTACATGTTGATAAGTCATCTATAAAGATCAAGAAGCTTTTTAAATGAAATGGACAGAAAGTGTAGCTCCCATCAATCAGAGTAGCTATGGAGGAAATAGAATTATGGGAATTATGATCAAACTGTCCAAGTACTGCAAGATAAGAAGAAAGTATACAGCCTCTGGCAGTCTTGGTGGGTGGACAATATCCTGGCCAAATGAAGCTACTCATTGTTCACCGACATGGCCACATTTTTTTTCTGGTCTCAGTTCTTTCTCTCAGGTTTTGAATGATGTCAGTCATGTCTATGAATCAAAGTATTTCCTGTCTTTTGAGAATGTCAACAGCTCTAAGAAGCCAAGCTCCAGAGCATATTGATAATTATTATGATTTATTTGATTGGAGATAAAATTCATAAAGGAAAAGTTAATCAATGCATCCTTAAGTGAATGGATGCTTTCTTTGTTTTTTATTTAATCAAGACTCACGCACACACACACACACAGAGAGAAAGAGAGAGAGGGACAGAGAGAGAGAGACAGAGAGAGAGAGAGACAGAGAGAGAGATACTCCAGTGCACTGGTTCACTCCACAAATCGAATGTCCACCTTGGCCAGGAATGGGTCAGCTGAAACTGAAGGCAGGAAGCCAGTGACTTACCTCATCCATGCTGCCTCCCAGGATCTGCATCAGCAGGCAGCTGGAGTTAACAGCCAGAGAGAGATATTGAACTCAGGTTCTACCATTTGGGATGCAGAGGTCTAAACTGCTGGTGCAAGCACTGATCCCTGATCAGAGTTATTTTATGATATGAAGCACATTATCTCAGAAAAGATCAAAGCAAATAATATATTTTAAAACCAAAGTTGTAAACATGTAAAACCCTGTATAATAATGAGTCAACATAGAGACAGGTTGAGGATAAACTTAAATTCCTATGGGTGCTGAAACAATTATAAAGAACATGATACAGATATTTTCGTGTTACTCACAATATTTGTGATTCAGCTGATATTTGAGATATTGCAGACTTTTTAAAAATTTCAAAATTTTACCATGGCACTACCATCAAAAACTAAATATCTCCTACATTTTTTTCTCACTACATTTCTTTCAAATGTGATGCACTTTTATAGGTGTGCCCATGTTAGAATTACTACAATTTCTTAAATTTAACCCATATTATATTAATGAATGTATTATAATAAGCAATGTTTTATGTGTTAAATATTTTGTTCATCTCAACTAGCCATGTAATAATCTGCAACATAGGAAACATAAGTTGATTTTGTTGTTTTTATACTTTCATTATTTCTTTTCAATAATAATAGCTTCAAATTTTAAAATATTAGCAAACACAGAAATGACTTAAGCAATGCTAAAGAGACTGTCATTTACCATCACTATGTATTTCATGAGGTAAATGGCATGAGAGTCATATCAGATAAGCTTCTGAACCATCATACATATGGTTAAATTCATGACAGGTGTAATGTGAACTATTAATCTGTATGGAGTTTGTCTCCAATTACCAATTGGGATTAATCTCAGCAGCTTCAAGGGCATTCCAACCTTCCAGGACCACTGATGCATTATATAATTTGTAGCTCCATCTTCAGTAGTTTCCCAACAGCACCTAGACTGATATTACTGAACATCAATACTTTAAAAAAAGTGTTATTTTATTGCTGACTTGGTTCCTTCAAAATAAGATGCAGACCTGGTAGCATAATGCTTAAAAATATAAATATTTTCATCTAATTTTTAAATTTCATTTTTCAGGCTTCCTGAAAAATCAAATATTCTCATCACACTGGAAGCATCTTTGGGAGAGACTGAGCAAGAAAGCCCTCCCCGTTCTCTGTGAAATGCATGAAATTACCCTCCAGGGACTCTTCCCGCAAAAATCCTAAGGAGGGTTTTCATGAGAGAGAGTATAGGACTGTTTTGTGGCCATTTGCAGAATCACAGGTTATGTGTTCAGAACCACAGAACAGACCAAAAAAAAAAAAAAAAATCCGCAGTGGCACTCAGAGACAAGAAGGCCGATGAGGCGGAGTAACGAGAAGACAGGGTTCCCCAGTGCCCTGGGCAGGCATTGACTCAGTGATCTTAGGTCTCATTGATAGACCGATAGTTTCACAGATCTACACTTTAATGTCAGGTAATATCCTAGAAGTTGTCTACACCTATACCTAAGATCTAGTTAATCCTCCCCACAGCATGATGCACGGTTGTAGAATGAAGAGGGTATTCCCAAGCACAGCATGGAGAATTTGACAAACTCTAAATCAATCTCTGAATCGGTCTGCAGTCCCATGCCAGTCATTTTACCAGGCACTGGCTTTTCTCATTGAATTTTACACTGAGATTAGACTCAGAAGTGAAATGAGATCATGAGAATTGCAAGAACTGAAAATCACCAATTAAAGTTCTTCAAATCATTTTATCATCTTTAGGACTTACATAATCATAATTATGCTAAAATTATTTTTTGTTTGTTTTTCTTAATACTTTTTTTCTTTTCTATGCTCCGTGGGTATATTAGCAAGAACTGGAGAAGAGCAAAGAAATAATGGGCAAAGAATCTCTTTCTTTCTCCCTGACCCTGTCTCCTGACTGCTAGATAATTCTCCATTTAGTCACAGACATCTTCTACCAAGTCTTCTTAGTCCACTCATTGAGTCAAAACTTAAAGGTGTAAGAATAAAGCCTTGGTCTATACTCTTGAAGAACAGTGGCTTTTCTACTTACTGCTTGTTGAATTTTTATCTAATAGAAGGTTAAGCTTGTGATTATAAAATAAACTGCAAGTATCTCATTGTAAAAATTAAACTGAAAAATAAGAAAGGAAGGAGAAGGGAGGGTGGGAATATGGGTTAAAAGAAGTGTAAGCTAGGAAGTATCATTATGCTCTTAAATCTATCTATCTATTTCTATATATATGAAATACATAAATATGTGTTGATCTTATATAAGTAAAAAAAGTTAAAAAATCTTGATCCTCAAGAAAAAACCTAGGGTGGGAAGTATCACTATGTTTCCAAATGTGCATATATGAAATACATGAAAATCGTGTAATTTAAATATTTTTTTTTAAATTCAAAAAGGAAAATCCTTCCAATAACTGGTCTTATAACTGCTTTGTGACTGTACAAAGAGTGAAGGATAGGTATAGTTATTTTAGATTCTTGAAGATTAAATTACTCCTGACACTTACTGTATCTGTCCCATCGTCAATGGCAGTGTCAGAACATCCTTCTTTGCTGATTCTTCATTCTAAAATCTCTTAATCAAATGCCATAAGTTTTATTTTTTTAAAAAGAAAATAAATATATCACAATCTAATCCTTGCTGTTGTCAAATGCAAAATGAAACAAGTATCAGACAAAACATCATTCCCTTTCTCCACATGTCCGTGTGTCTAGTATGGTAACACATACAATAACAACACTAGGAATAGTGGTGTGGCCCAGTAGTCAAGTCACTGCTTGGGACTCCCATACTGAAGTGCCTGCGTCAAGAACAGGATCTTTTGCTTCTTTCCAACTTCCTGCTTGTGTGCGCTCTGGGGGGCACCAGATGATGGCTTAAGTCCTTGGATGCCTGCCACCAACATAGGAAACTCAGATTGAGCTCCAGGCTCCTGGCTTCTGCCCAGCCAAAGCTGTTGCGGGCTTTCTGGAACTGAACTACTGGATAGAACGTATCTCCTTGGTTATATTTTAGATAAAAAAAATAAGTAAATAAAAATTAACAACAACCCTAAATTCCTCATGGCAGCAATCTATAATTCTTAGAAAAAGGTTACCGAATTGGGTTTTGCTGCACTATCACTTTTAAAGCAAATCTCAAATTCTTTATCTTCATCCACCAAAAATGATTGGCAGTCATAGAACCTTCTTATATATACTTACATATATGTTCAGCTATCATAAAATTGAATGTATTCCAAATGATTTCTTCTTGAGACACTATTGCTATTGCCATGTCGTGTTGCCATGTTTGATGATTTTTTAAGATTTATTTATTTATTTGAAAGTCAGAAGGCTGGTGCCATGTCTCAATAGGCTAATCCTCTGCTTGCAGCACTGGCACACCGGGTTCTAGTCCCGGTCGGGGTGCTGGACTCTGTGCCGGTTGCCCCTCTTCCAGTCCAGCTCTCTGCTGTGGCTAGGGAGTGCAGTGGAGGATGGCCCTATAAATGTGGTCATTTCTATGCAGATGGAGATAAATGAGCACATCCCTAACAATTTATTTGATTTCACAGCTTAACAATTTTTCATATGTTATTGTCTCAAAAGCTGAGATGTATCTTTTGATTGATGACAAAACACTTTGGCAACATATGGTATCTAAGATGAAAAGAATATGGAACTATGAGTGGTCGAGGATATCTGTAGTCAGTATTAGACAATGTTTGTTGAACGGAATGATAGCCAGCTGGATTTGCATCTTTTCCCCAGTTGTAATTTGTTTTGAAGGCTTTATACAGAGAGAAACACATTATGCAATGGGTGAGCTGAAAAATGTCAAGGATTTGATATCAAATGACCAGATATGGTCGTAATAATTTGAGACATGCCTTAGTATTGTTATTTTTCAGTTTGAGTCATTCCGGTCCAAAGTGTGAAAACATAATTTAATTATTCTTTATAACAAATCCCTTTCCTAAATGGGTAGAAACTGGCCCCTACCTGTGTTTTCTTCTCCATGCAGATTTTGAGGGGTAGTCACTCAGGAGGATAGGCTGTACAGGGTAAAAGTGAGATTGGGCACTGCCTTCGTGCTTCATTCTCGTCTCACCAGTTTTCAGCCTCAGTTTTGCTAATCGCCTACTTTTCCACTGGTCACCAATGTGTCAGATATCAAGTCTCCTTTCTAGCAATAAGCAGTCTTCCTAAAAAAAGTCTTAATGTAGAACCATTTAAAAGGAGAAATACCTTAAAAGAAGGTTAGAAAAACCTTACTTTCTCTAATAGTCATCTGTACTCCCAGAAATTTGTGGAAATAGAATTAAAACCGGAAGATTATTCAGGCACAAAAAATAGAATCAAAATCAGTGAAAATAAGGTGTTCAAAAAGTTCATAGAAAACATGATTTATGAAAAAACTATACATGGATTACTTTTGGATTCTCATCATACTTATTTTTTCATGGGAAATACAATGGCATTAATGTTATGATCAAAGTTACACAAGCTATAGCATTTCACTACTTTAATAAGTATGTTTTATGTCCAGGACATCCCTTGAATGGAGTAAACAGTTTATGTCAAGCCGGCGCCGCGGCTCACTAGGCTAATCCTCCTTCTAGCGGCGCCGGCACACCGGGTTCTAGTCCCGGTCGGGGCGCCGGATTCTGTCCCGGTTGCCCCTCTTCCAGGCCAGCCCTCTGCTGTGGCCAGGGAGTGCAGTGGAGGATGGCCCAAGTGCTTGGGCCCTGCACCCCATGGGAGACCAGGAAAAGCGCCTGGCTCCTGGCTCCTGCCATCGGCCATTGGAGGGTGAACCAACGGCAAAGGAAGACTTTTCTCTCTGTCTCTCTCTCTCACTGTCCACTCTGCCTGTCAAAAAAAAAAAAAAAAAAAAAGAAAAAAAAACAGTTTATGTCAGGTCATAGCAGTCACCATGAAGCTGGCTCACACGGGCTCAACACTAACTAAGAGTTATGCTGGAAACCTTTCAGGGCCCTGGTACTTGGAAGCTTGTGCTGTTAATTAAAGCCATATACGCCTCTGACGGTAACTAGGAAAGGCGAGGTGCTGTGGATGTTGTTGGTGACTTCACCAAATAGCATTCTATGCATGTATAGTTCAGATCTTACTTGAACTGTTTCCAAAGAAATAGAGTTTTTAACTTCAAAAGTTTCTGAGCCTACATCAGTAAGATGCACACTTACTACATTTTTCCCTGGTGGAGGGGACGAGTTCCCTGTTATCAAACCACATTCCCTCACCCTATCATTCTTATGATCACTGGCATTTGGCACTGCAGCTAGCAGTAGTAAATGAAACAGCACAAAGCTAACCAGCCCATGCAGGAGGTGGACCTGTGATCTTGGCCTCATTACCCAGTGGTCTCCACGAATCCCTGCAACCAAATCACTGCTGTTTACACCCCTGCTGCAGCACACTGGTAAATGAAGAGCAAGGGCCCTGGGAGCTGGAATTAACTGCTCCTTTTGAAGTGCATCCACCTAAAATCACAGCGTAGCTCTGACAAGCTGTTTGACCTCTCCAGCTAAACCACCAGGATAATGACAAGTCTGATCCTCAGCCCTGTGGATTTCCTCACAGGCAGGGTAGTTCTGTCACCACACAGGAAAACGAGGGAGCTTTGCATCACCACAGCCTTACACACTCTGCCCTTTGCAGTGCACTTTGAGGTCACTGTTGCGAGCGAAATTTACTGTAGAGCTGTTGGGGCAGTTATAATACAGTTTCTTGCTTATCATAAACCAAGTGAAAGAAATAGTTCCTCAAATGTGCGCAGAAATCATCTAATCATTTTAGTTTCTCTTTATATGCAATATTTTTTTAAAAAAAGTAATGACACAGTAAAATTCTTTAAATTTTGTCCTGTTGGTGTGATGTGTCATCATAATGAATAAATACTGGACTTCCATGGCATAGAGAATTCAGGTCTGAGTGAATCTGCTGTGATATGATTTGAGGCCTAACAAAAATTTAATTCTAGTTACCTTTGGAAATACATATAAATGAAATCTTATGTTGTGCACTTATTACTCAAAGTAAATAGAATGATGCAGGTTATTTACTCAGATTTCCTGAAGAGAGCAATTCAAGGAAGAAACCCAACAGTTGATTCTATAAGGTTTCCTTACTTGTTTCATCTTAATATGCATAATTATTTTCCCATGAACCAAATATAATTTACATTTTAGAACTTTCTTGGGGCCAGCATTGTGGTGCGGTAGATTGGGGAGACACTTGTGATCCTGGCATCCCATATCAGAGGTCTGCTTCAATCCAGCCTCCTTCTAATGGGCCTGGGAAAGCAGCAGAAGATGGTGCAAATGCCTGGAACCCTGCAATCCATGTGGGAAACCCAGCTGAAGCTTCTGGCAGCTCCTGACTCCAGCCTGACCCAGTCTCTGCTGTTGCAGCCAGTTAAGGAGTAAACCAGAGGATGGAAAATCTGTCCCTCTTTTTCTGTGACTCTCTGTGGCTCTACCTTTCAAATAAATAAGCAAAATCTTAAGGGAAAAAAAAATTAGAGATTTCTGGATTTGAAAACCCTGTACATGTACTCCATGTCATTATTTATCATGTGTGAACAATGTATTTTTTTTTAATTTTTTTTTATTTATTTGAGAGGCAGAGTTACAAACAGAGGTTCACTGCTGGTTCACTCCCCAACAGTGGCCCCAACTGCTGGGGCTGGGTCAATCCGATGTCAGGAGCCTGGAGCCTCCTCCAGGTCTCCCACTTAGATGCAAGGACCCAAATAGTTGGGCCATCTGCTTCTTGATCGGAAGAGAAGCAGCTGGGACATGAACCAGCGCTCACATGGGATGTCGGCAAGGCAGTCAAAGGCTTAGCCCACTACACCACAGCGCCAGCCCCGACCATGTGATTTTTTAATGCATGTGCCCTAGCAATTTTCATAGTAAGTCTCTTTTATTGATGAAGGGCAGCTCTCTTGTACGTGGGCATGAATAGGAAGGTGGCAAACTACATTCACTGCATTCAAGGAGAAAAAACGATGGTGCAATACAGAAGTTCAATAACACGACAGCTGTCTGAACAGTGGCAGACGGTGTCTGAGGTAACCTTCAACAGGAAATTACATCATAACCAAAGTGCCACAGCATAGAGAATAAAATTCATTTCTCAGTATTTGTGAGAAACCACAGCAGGGTTTTTAAACTTTTGATCTGTGTGGCGCCAGCTAGTGAGAATAAAAATAACCAGTTAGTGAAGATTTTTCACTCTAAATTACAGATAGCGAATCTGCAGACCCTCGGCAGCGTCTTCAGATCTGCAATTAGAATGTCAAAGCTGATCCATCTCACCGTGCTGCTGCCCAGCACAGAGGAGCTTCCCCATCGCAGGCTCACTAGGGCTTTCCTTTCCACTCACTCCAAAGGTGATGCCGGAGATGTTCACAACCCCACGTGAGGACCATCAAAACCATCACGCTGAGCAAGGGCCTCCTACTGAAGACCGATGGTCCATCCTCCAGGGCCTTTCCCCCGGTCCTCTAATAGACCGGAAAACTCAACACTGCAGTAGCTATATTCTAGTTTAAAAATTCACGTATTTATGCATTTGAAAGGCAGATTAACAGACAGAGGAAAAGAGAGAAACAAAGAAAAAGAGAAAGAGATAAGCTGGTGTCACACGTGGTGGCTTAACATGATTGAAGTAAGCTACATTGTCATGTACCCCCACTGTATGTATAACTGTATGGCTACATCCTGCCCCACCAGACCCCCAATTCCAGCATGTTTGGTCTAGGGATAAATGACAATTGTCAGAATATTGAATAAGAAATGAGAACAGAGGGATTATCTTTGATATAGAAAGGAGAAATTCCTTCTAGAAATATATTAATGGATTTAGAGAAACTTCTGAAAAGATAGATATTTGGACTTGAACCTTATTTCAAATATCAGCTAGCACAAAAAGAAGCAGCATTCATCTCCTGCAGAGGAGCCGTGTCCTGCAGCTACACATCACCAGGAGACTCGGGGCTATTCTGTTACCCTTTGGTCCAGATCTAGAAGCCTCAAAGGACTTGGGCTGCAAGAATTGTCCCAAGATAAATCTGGATGACACGATAGTAAGCAGAAGATCTGAATAGAAATTTATTTCTCATGATGACAATGAAAAAATAGTGACTATTATGAAAGTTATAAAAAAAAAAGTAGTGGACAAGGAGACAGTGCTAAAAATTCAATAAAGAGAAGACTTAGGGAAAAATATTCATTGCAGGATCTAGATATATCACAGATATGTTTTAAAAGTAGGCATGATTTATGAACATTTCAGAAATAGATTTAAGGAGAATATAAAATAAAACAAATATGAGATGTGGGCACTGTGATGCAGCAGGTAAAGCTGGAGTTTGGGCTACCTGCATCCTATATCAGAGAGCCTGGCTGAGGTCCCCGCCACTCTGCTTCTAACCCAGCTTTGTGCTAATGTGTACCCTCTGAGGCAGCCAGGGATGGCTCAAGTGGTTGAATCCCTGCCACCCTGGAGGGAAACCCAGATGGAGTTCCTGGCTCCTGACTTCAGTCCGGCTTACTCCTGGCTGTGCCAGCATCCCATAAGGGCACTAGTTCTTGTCCTCACTGCTCCACTTCTGATCCAGTTCCCTGATAATGGCCTGGAGAAAGCAGCAGATGATCACCCAAGTTCTTCGGCCCCAGCTACACATGGAGGAAACCTGGATGAAGCTCCTGGCTCCTGGCTTTGGCGTGGCACAGCTCTGGCCATCGCAGGCATCTGGGAAGGACACCAGGAGACAGAAGATCTCTCTGTCTCCCTCTGTCACATCCTCTGTCTCCATAACTCTAACTTTCAAAATAAATAAATAAATTTTAAAACAAGCAATATCTGGAGAGCAGTAACCAAGAATCATAGATACTTTTTAAGGAAAGATATGTATTTAAAAAATAACTTGAACATTTTTTTTTCTTAAAAGGGATAAATATCACCCAGTAGTAAATCAGAATGAACTCTTGAATATTCACATTTTATTAAAAAGGAGTAACCCACATATTGATTATTTTTTTGCTATAAAAATCTGGAAAACTGGACAAATATACAAACCTACATTTTGTAGACATTGGACAACAGAAGCAAAAAGCTGTGAAACTTTTGAGAAAGGAAAAACATGTATGAGCCGTTGCATCTGTTTTCTGCTTAAAGCAATATCAGCATGGCTCCAAAGAGAGGGAAACTGAAGCTGATAGAAAGGAACTTGTAGGGTTTAGGAAACCACAGGACTTGGAATTTGCAGACAGAGTACCAAAAAAGAAGAGAGTTGTGCAGAAGCAACCAACCAAACACTAAAAAACTCCACCCATCTGCATAGCATTGTCTTAAGTCATTCATTTATTAAAAAATTTAAAGACCAAGAAAACCAAAATCCCCTACTAAAAACCAAGCACAAAGGAAATAGATTGGAAATCTTACAACAATGTTTTTTAGCATACGTTATAACTTTCACCTAACGTTTCTTTATTCTCTGTATTTTCTCAGTCATCCTAGCTTACTTCTGTAATCAGGCAAATTAATCTCTATCATTAAGACAATACCCTCCATATCTCCTATACAAAGCATTGAGGGGTCATGAGTGGGACAGGGAACATGTAGCTTTAATTATAATCTTAGTGTCTAAACTTCTGGTTCCCAAAACACTCTGTTTTTTCCATAAGTAGTTACTATTTTTTTACCCTGCAATGCAGTTATATTTTCCCCTTGAACTCTGTTTTTATCTGTGAAAACACTTAAGATAGTAATGCATTTGCTAAATAACAGTAATCTAGTATTACCCTCACGTTTTAATCATGTATTTACAAAAAGAATGTCATCCCTTAGCCAAAGTCTTCATCAATTCTGTTTTTTTTTCTTTAATATGGAAAATTGGCATGCAGTGTAATAAATTCTATGTATTAAGTCTAGCATCAAATTGTAGCATTATAGGAAGCATGTAAATAATGAAATATTATGATAGAGAGAGTAGATCTGTATAGAACAGTTATAGTACACAGGATTGTACCATGTTGGCAATTCAGAGCATCGACTTGCAATGAAAATATGGCCAACATAATTCTGAGACTCAAATAGAGTGAGAAATATATCAACATAACCCAGCCAACATATCAGCTGGAACTACACAGCAGACCCATAGAATGGCAAATGTCCTAACGGCACTCTGGCCTCAGAATCAGCCCTTAAGGCATGCGGATCCGGCTGAAATGCCCATGAGAGTATTTCAGGCATGGAAAGCCAAGACACTCTGGGGGAAAAAAAAACCTAAATGAAAGATCTCCGTGAGTGAGATCCCAGTGGAAAGAACGGGTCATCAAAGAAGGAGGTACCTTTCTCTGAAGGGAGGAGAGAACTTCCACTTTGACCATGGCCTTGTCTAAAAATGATCAGAGTCACTGAACCCAGGGGGCTTCCATAGCCTTGGCAGCTCATGACAAGAGCCTAGGGTGATTACTGATGCCATAAACAAGAGTGTCATTTTGTTAAGTCAACACAAGGGTCACTGTGCACTTACTCCTCATGTAGGATCTTTGTCCTTAGTGTGCTGTACATTGAGATTTAATGCTATAACTAGTACTCAAACAGTATTTTTCACTTTATGTTTCTGTGTGGGAGCAAACTGCTGAAATCTTTACTTAATGTATGCTAAACTGATCTTCTGTATATAAAGAGAATCAAAAATGAATCTTGATGTGAATGGAAGGGGAGAGGGAGTGGATAAGGGGAGAGTTGCGGGTGGGAGGGACGTTATGTGGGGGGAAGCCATTGTAATCAATATTCTGTACTTTGGAAATTTATATTCATTAAATAAAAGTTAAAAAAAAAGAATCCATCAGAGCTGCCCCTTGGGTCTCAACAGAGCCCTAGACAAAGTGTTGTTTGGTGTGGTCTCTAACTAAATAATTTTAACATTATAAAAAGATACTCAGCATCAGTAATTATTAGTGAAATTCAAATTAATACTACAATAGGATACCCTTCACACCAAGTAGGATGGCTATTATAAATAATTAGAAAATAATGTATTGGTAAGAATGTAGAGAGTTTGTAACACTTGTGTGTTGTTGACAGGGCTGCAAAATGTTGAAGTTATTACAAAAAAAACGGGATGGTGTTTCCTTAAAAAGTTAAAAAGAGAATTGCCATATGGCCTAGTATTTCCACTTCTGAAAGTATACTCAAAAAATTTTAAGCAATTACTCACATTTTTGAGCATCCATCTTCATAACATCATTATTCATAACAGCAAAAATGAGGAAGTCACCCAAGAGTTCTTTATAGAATGAATGAGTAAACAAAATATGATACATGCACTCAGTGGGAGGTTGTTCAGTCTTAGAAAGTTCTGGAATGCTACAACATAGAGAACCTTTAAGGTTTTATGCTAAATGAAATAAGCCACTCACAAAATAACATAAACTTTGTAATTCCATTCATATGAGGTATCCAGTCAATTCATACAGTACAGAGTAGCCTGTTGGCTGCCAAATACTGGGGCAGAGTCCAGGAGAGAGAGGAAATGAATTAATTTTTAACAGGTACAGAATTCAGTTTCAGAAGATGAAAGATGTCTGGAGATGGATGGTGATGATGGTTGTACAGCAACATGAACATCTTAATACCACTAAACTGTATGTTTAAAATGAATAAACTGGTACATTTTATGTATAATTTATGATAAAATTACAAAATGCAATAATTGTGATTCAATCTGAATGTCTATAATAAGAAGTACAGAAGTAAAGTCCAACAATCTCATCTTCCAGCCTTATCTAGCATCCATCTCTTTATGTTTTTCATTATCAAATATTGGGTGCCTGGTTAATTTTATGTTAGCTACTTATAAAAAATATTAACAGCCTTATTGCTGCTGTCCTTGCTATGACTCTCTTCTTATTGAATCGATGAAGACAGGCTTACTGCAAGGGTTCCTTGACATCATATTACTAATATTGGTTATATCCTTACACCTCATCAAATTTACCAAGCATCCTCCTGCTTGTGAAAATCAGATTTCAATGACTTTCTCCTCTTAGGTGATGGTCACATGTAACCCAGTGTATGTAGCAAAATGTGAAAAGTCATTCTTTTTCTTTACACATGAAATTTAAACATTCCTATTCCAAATTCTACAATGTAAACATATAATAACAAATCTTCAAACCAAGTGTTCTCTGATACTCCACAGACCAAAATACACCTAGAATTGTGATTCTCCCTTTGTGGATTGCAACTTTACTGGCCACCGGCAGGAAGGATAAGCAGAGAGCTTGTTTGAGCAATGAGGCCAACCCCATCTATGCAGAGATTGACAACACTTCATTGAGTCTGACATGTGATCAATTGACAGACAGGACATCATTCCATTGATTGAAAGAGGGGAGGGCAATTGGAAAGACCCATTGCAGTTTCAGGCCAATGATCCCACAAGTTCTTAGGGGAAATACATGCAGCCAGATTGGCCTCATAATGGATCCAGCAGAGAGGGTGAGTGACTACCTCAGGGGTGATGATGATCCTGCCACCTTAGCTACCCTCAGTTACTGAAAAACAGATAGTGTTTTATGGTAAAATGCAAAGAAAAAAAAAAAAAAAAACAATCCCAACTGCATTGAGAAATCAAAGAGGATTGTGGGTAGCCCAAAGCCCTGAATATGTCCTCTGTCAATATGCATGATAGTGGCCAGATCTTTTACAAGAGTTGTTGCTGTTGGGGTACATTGGAACTCAAAGAGTAAGTCAAGGTTCCTCTGGGGACCTGGTTGAACCTACCCGCAAGAGAGGTCCCAAGTCTAACAGAAAAGTCAGAGTACAGGTACTTGTGTTCATGTAAATACCTTTTGCCCCCGGGCTGCCTTCATGTCCACACTGCTGGCCCTGGGTGATCCCAGTTTCCGGAAGGTAACACAGAACGTTCTGAGTAAGGTGTTGCACAGGAGACCTAAGGCCGATACCAAAATTGAGATATGCCTGGTTTCAGTGTATTTTCAGTATCAGTGGCTTGCCAAGTTTTTGAAAAAGCAGAGCTTTTATAATATAGACTTTCACGAAACCTCAATGGATAAAGCAGACAAAGGCAGCTAAATCTCACTGAAGTGTGACTGGAGCCTGAAAGATCCCCCGAATGTCCAGCTTCTCTGTGCCTTCCTCATCAATGCTATCTTCCGAGACAATGAAATAGACTCTGTGAAGCAGCTCCATCTCCCACGGAGCAATTGTGCTCCTCCCCTACTCACAGCTCTTTAGAAGAATGAACAGACACAATATGTTCACAAGGACCTTGTCCCACTACTTTCTACCTCTACTTTGCACTTTCTTTCTGTGGACCCCACTGAGCCGTTCCCCAGGAACGAATTCATCTAAGATACATACTCACTTACTGAAACAATGCAAACTAACTAAGAAACAAGGGTTATTCCCTCACAAACTTCCCCTTGGCAATTGGCAAAAATAAAGCAAAAGTAAATTAATTAAATCTGATATGCTGAATTCAATGCTATAACACACTTAGAGTTTCTCTACTTACCAGATACTTAGAAATTCTGGTTTGACTGCCTGAATTCCCTGTAAAGGTAATTTTAAAAGTGCATTGATTTTTGCCTTTTTTGCTTCCTTCTTGCAGCTCTGGCTCATTTATTATCTGAATTACAATATATATATATATATATACATAATTATAATATATATATAACTTTATTTTGTGTTGTTCAATATATGCAGTATTTCATTCCATAAAAGTATGCACTCTGATAACGTTTTCATTTTATATTTATATTTTAAAAATATCTTTAAATGATGCATTAAGTGTGTGATTATATTTATCTCTAAAACTTTCCATTTCAGTGGCATTCCTTTCCAGTCTTAGATACCATTTTAGGAAAAAAAATTGTCATATTGTTGCATTAAATGCATCTATCTGATGATAACTGATTCTTTTTCAGAGGAAAATACTATATCAGATAAAGTTGAAGTGTTGAATTTTCCCTACTTACCAAAGATGTTTGCAAACAATGATAAAAAGAAATGCTGGCCTTCTGCTAATATAAAAGGAACTGAGCCTATAACACGTGCTGTTTGAAAAGCACTCCCAGCTTTCATTATTTTGTCATGAACTCTGCTGAGAACCACTTAGACAAGTCAAGGCTTTAGATCCCTCCTGGATTTTGGCAGGGAGTCCAGCTGTAGGCTGAAGGGCTCTTCTAATACACACTTTCTTTGTTTGGGGTTCTAAAGAGAGTTGAGCTCCAGTCAGAAAACTCATTACATCCACTGTAAACAAACAGCCTTGTTCTATGATTCCCATACCGAGTAATTATCATTGTAAACATATGCACATCTAACCCTTTGGTAAGCGCTTTTTCCCCTTATGGGATGTCATTCACCATGTATTAAGATATTGACATTCACTTATAATGATTTCACCAAAAAATGAGAAACTTAAAGTTCAAGGATATCAGGTGTTCAGAGGACAGATATTCCCAATGAACTAAAAAACTGGATTCTAGATGTATATGGAGAACTCAGTTAAATTTAGTGGCTATGAAAAAAAAATTTACAAAAGAAATAAGACACACAGATAAACACCCGCTTATTGAACCATAGGGTTTGGTTATTAGTAGGCAGCATATGAGTGTGAGTACATACATACACATATGCATATTTCATGTGACATATTTATCACATATCACTGTTAAGATGTATTATGATGTACATAAAATACATTTAAGCATTACATAATATTATATTTCTGTAAAGAAAATGCCAGCCTGAATTTTTTTCAAGGTGATTGTAAAAGTCCTAGTTTATGGAAACACTCTAGAGTCATCCACACATGCGGAACACGAGGAGAAAAGAGTTGAGCAGCCACCAGCTCAGGAAGAAAACCTGGCAGGTGCACTAGCGGTGGGCAGGGATCATTGTTCAAGTTTTACACAAAGGCCGGTAAATCAGCAAACGCTCAACAATGACTTCATTCAGCTAAACCCACAGAAGCGTTCTCTTGTCTTGTCTAGCTCTGTGGATGAGGGGCATTTCTTTTTGTTGTTGTTGATAAAAAGCATATACTATGCTGAAAAAACATGATAGTAGTATAGATGTGAACTCCCTTTACATAGTAACAAAATATTTACCTACTATGGATTTTGTTATTTGTGTATCTTTTTTTTCTAGTTTATCTCCTAAAAATAAAACTCTGATAGTCACACATTATAGTTAATCGTCTCAGTACCTGTTTCTAATTTAATTATGAATTGTCTAGGGCTGACAGTGCAACAGAATCACTTGAATTTGATTGTTTTAGAATTTTTATAAGTGATTCTAACAAGATCCAACTTTGTGACCTAAGAATTTAGAACAAAACAAAAGTATGGAATTAATGATCTATGTTGACTTGTACTGCTATTAATTACTTTTGATCAAGTTGAAATCTAATTTATTTTTTTTAAATTACTAAACTTTTGTTGAAATAAAAGTATCTTGTTTCTAACTTAATTGTAAGTTGAACAGGACTTGAGAGTATGAAAGAAAAATTTGAATTTGATTGAACTGGTATATTTAACTTATGAAACAAATCTAACAAGATGAACTCTTTGATGTAAAGTTTAGAATAAAAGAAAATAATATGGGTTACTAATAATCTACATTTACCTGCACGTTTTTAAGTGCTTTTGATTAAGTTGACATATAATTTTAAAAATGTTTAAATTTCTAAACTTCCTAGTGGAATTGTCAGTAGTTTTCAAATATGCTTAATGTAATATGCATAACTAAAAATTTGATTACTGAAACTCATCCAGTATTTCCAAACATCAAAGTTTATAATATATTTAGGGGCCAAATGTCCTTACTCCCCGCTCTAGAGAAGAAAACCAAGCCATGCGAGTTTTGATGCAAATCACAATATCCGTTTTCCCTCCCATCAGGTTTGAAATCTGGGAGATCATATTGGAGAATTTGTAAGTTCTGTGTAGATTCTGATGATAAGGAAAGAAGGAAACATAGTAAAGGAGTAAAGCAAAGTAGGATACAGAGCAATAGGAGAGATACCACGTCTTTAGTCATTCGGTACAAGTTTGCAGAATGAGAGGTAGAGGCTGACTCCCCACAGGCTGGCCTCTCATGCACTTCCACACAAATTGGCTTTGGTCAAGTGATAATGACAGTCAGTTGTGCTGCCTTGAAGATACTGGACTCCAGTCTTAGGTCCATTCATTAACCTTTGGAGGAACCGTGAATGCTGAGGTGACAAATCACTATACAAGTGCCATTGCTAGACTTAAACATCTGTACTGTTATTCTGGTGTGAGAGCTGGAATTGCGTCTATTGCAAACACAGACAATATGGGACCAGAGATGAAATTCTGTCACCTACTCTATCCTTATCTCTGGCCTTTCAAGAAAGGAGCAGGTTCTTCCTTAATTATGTACTTGTAATGCCTCATGGCCTTGGATAGTATGGGTCATCTCTTGACCTTCCTTGTCACTCAGGTAATTTTCTAAGAACTAGGTTTCCTTTGGAATATCTATTTCTAAAACTTTGCTTCAGGGATGGGCATTTGCTGCAACCGTCAAGATGCCACTTAAGATGCCCACATCTCATAGCCAAGTTCCTGGGATCGAGTCCTGTCTCCTCCACTTCCAATTCCAGTTTGCTAATGTTCCTGGGAGGCAGCAAATGATGGATGAAATACTTGGGCTCTGCCCACCGAAGCAGGAGACCTTGATGGAGAGCTGGGCTCTTGGCTTCATTCTGGCCCAGCTCTAGCTGATGTGGGCATTTGGGGAGTAAACCAGGGATGGAAGCGCTCTCGCTCTCTCTCGCTCTCGCTCTCTTTCTCTCACTCTCCCCTTCTTCCTCCTCCTTCCCTCCCTCTGTCTTTGAAATAAATATTTTAAAAACTTCATTGTACATGAATATATTCAGAAAAAATATGGGCAGGTAGAGCAAGAGCTGTTCTTTGAAGACTTCCCTTAGTTGGATAACAGCTCTTACAATTTCTCATGAATATATCCCAATAATCTCTCACTTACATTTGTGAAAAATATTGCCAGAAAGAGTTATCTCAATTCAACCCCCACTCTCTATGCAATTCCTTCTGTTTTACAGAGGCACTGTGATCTGAAAGCAACTAGGAAGTGTTTCTGTTGTTTAGAAAACAATCTAAATTCTGTCTTAAGTAGAACACCTGGGGAAATGCCAGTTTCAAGTAGATCCTCAATTACCATCTGAGGAACATAAAAATGATCGGATGATTGAATGAATGACTTAATCCAGGTTTGGTGGCCTGAAGAAACTGTTTTCAAATTAAAGCTCCCATTAGAACTGTCATATAATTTAGGCTAACATCATGAGGCACAGAGTTTAGATACTAAATAATAAACTCTTTTCACACGATGAAGCACAATGAAATACCACACACCAAATAATTGCCTAACATGCTACCTTGCTAACTTTTTTTTATTCTTGGCAGTGGCACTTGAATTCTTAAAGATGGTTGCAATTTGTTCTGACCCTGCTGACTGGCTTCTAAGATCCCTGTAAATAGACATCTTGTCTGATTTTTATTTTTGTTCCTTCAATTCCTACATAATCACTGACCACAGCCTGCAGTCAATAAAACATGCCTTTTCAGCAGTTCTAAAAATATACAATGACCTATAACTAAAATTTCTAAGTTAGTTTGAAACTTTTATTAACAAATACCAGAAAGAATGATTATATTCTTTCATTTACACCTAGACACATCAGATTTCAGTGTCTATATCTAAATTCACAGTTTAGTTTGAACAGAACGTTAATAAATGGAAAAGATTGTTGAATTTTCCAAGATCTTGTAAAAAATCAGAATTGCCCAATTTGGTTCATATAGAACTAGAAGTTGTGTCTTTAAATCAAATAGATTCATTCTGAGCCAGGAAAAATTAGTGATCTTTATGTTTTATTTAAGTACTTTGGCCTTTCTGTGAGTAGAAGGAGAAACGGATTCAAATAATGGCTACAACCATAAATGAGAAGATAAACTCTGTTATTTGAACAGGAAGAAAAAACTTCTGGGAGCACCACGGACTTGTCATCCACATGTGGTGAACCACAGGGATTTTTCTCACTGTCTCTTCACCATGAGCTCAGAGAACTGTGAATTTCACATGACAGACATGCCCCCAATCTGCAGCACTTGCCCATCCATCGACCTTCATGGAGTCTTTGCGTCCCATGCCTTCTCCCTTTCCTGCCCTTGACCCTGTACCTCACCCCGAGAAACATGCTTTCCTATCTACAGTGACAGCTCTGCACCCTGAAAACCCAGAGAAGAGCACAGTGCTAGTCTATATGCCCAGATTAAACAGCATACTCCATTCTCCAATGTGAAGCTGTAGCGCCCTGAAAGCAAACCAGGTCCCTCAAAACTAATAAAGAGGAGGCTTCCCTAGAGAAACAGTAACTAAACAAGATGGGAGACACCTTAACGGGAAGAAAGTACCTCCATCCGCTTCAAGAGAAATAGGAAAACTTTTACAATATCTGCCAAACTTCTTTGTACACCCTCCTTCTTCTGTAATACATGGAAAACCACTGTGTGACTCTTCTTAACTGGTGACATTCTGCAGAGTCTCTCTACTTGATATCCTAGGTGGTGGCTGTTTTTATCTCGTTTTTAACATGACGTTAGTTATTTTTTTTCTAGGCATGAAAACATGTGGTGTCTACTTTGGGATCTGCCCAGAATCCAGTGCCCAGTCCCTGTGTACAACAAAGCTCAGATATCCCAAACAAGAGAGGGAGGCTTTATCATCCTTGAGCAATGATTAGGGTCTCCATTCAGCTAAGGACAAGGGTGAGAGTGTGTCCATTGTGCCTGCCAGAGGTGCTTGGTCTTCAAGGATGAAAATCTGGCAACAAACAGCATTTTGTTGACATATCATCACTGTCCTTGAATAGAGGTCAGCTTGACCTATAACCAACTGGGCTAAAATGAAACTTCTGAGCAGTGGAACTAGGAAGTAATAAAGGCTGTAAGAATTACTGTACCCCGGACCCAAAACTTGGAAGAGCCAAACCAAATGTTTCTGCCAGCCTTACACCCTCCTGTCCTAATCTCAACCTTCTCCATACACCACCCCCTCCGAGTTTCTTCCCACAGACTCTGAGGAACACAAGTCTCCCTGCAGCACCATGACAAATGTCTCTGAGAAGGCTCACCAAATAGTAGGGCAGTGCTTTTTTTGTCGTTGGATTTTTAAAGAAACCCTTGGAGAGGAAACATAATCCATTAGAGAAGGAGTTGGAAACGTTGTATGTTTTTAATTTTAATAAAATCTCCTCACGTCTTGATCTACAAACACCAAGTTCATTGTTGAGGCCCAGAGGCACTGCCACTGTGTGCATTTTCTTTTCTTTTCTTCTTTTTTTATTTTGTGAGGTCAGTCACCTTTCCCCTCTCTGGCATACAATAACATATGCAAAAAAACTCAACTCATACAAATGTACCCAGAGGAAAATCAATGCTTTTTCAGTCATGCCAACCTAGTTATTTTTCTTTAATGATTTGGGGCTAACTACACAGAGTCGAACAATGTTCACTAGAAATAGATTAACTCGGCCTTTCAGAGGATGTGAGCTGGCTTCCAATGTTGGTAAGGAGACAAAAGCCAGCCCAACAAAGGCTTCTCCCCTCTCTTTAGTGGCTTTGATGCCGCTTTTCAGCCCCTCTGTGCAGTGACAACCTCATCGCCTGTGATTGATCTGAGAACCTATACCACTTGGATTCCTTGAAACTTTTTGTCTTGGTTACACTGGCATCTATTTTGCATGCATGGCCCATATCTGTGACTTCATCATATCCATGTCTTGCCACAAGATACAGACGCGCTTTGTTCAGCCCCTCTTCGTGTTGGGGGAGGTTTTCCTGGGGGTTGCTTCTTGTTCTCAAACATGAAAATGTGTGAAGCATAAAACTCCAGCTGTGAATACTTACCTCCCTGCAGTGTTAAAAAGTTCAATATACAAAACACCTGGTTTCAAGGAAAATGTACATCAAGATATACGGCAAAGAGACAGATTTAATATACCCCATAGGGCCCTTAGGCGGTTTTTAAATTAAAGACACAACACACTTTTTTTTTCAGCTGAGGTTTTACTATTATACAAATAATGAACCAATAAACATCATACAGTGGAAGGAAAGTTGTAAGAAAACAGTGGAAAAGGTCATTGTCATGTAGATGAAAATTTCACTCAGACATTACTTAGACACATTGTAAATGTATTTATTCCTGGTCAGTAAATTCTTTTTTCACGTGATAAATGTGGCCCAAACTCAGTGATTTAAACACTGTGGGGAATAGTAGCTCTTTTAACTTCAGTGACCTTCTAAATGTTCATCGTGAGTATAATTTATTTACTAGGAGATAAAAGTGGTCAAGTAACCAAGTTAATGACTCTTTTTCTATAAGAATTCAGAGAAATTGTTATTAAAGAGTGGCAGGATGATAATTTTATGCATGTTAATCAAACCTCCAAAAATTAAACAATTTTTACATAGAAAAAGACTACAAATATGTTTATGTATATACACATATACACACATATGGAAAACATTTTGATATGACTTATTGCAAGTTATTAATTGAAGGAAGCATATTCAACAGTATCTTCTTTTTCTGAGTTCCCCATTCAAAGGGAAGATCAAAATACCTAAAACCACAAAGATGGTACTAGCACATGCCCAAGAAATTATCTCAGCATCAAACACAGTGACCTGATTCAGCAAATGTACCACAAGCTCCTGTAAAAAAAAGCCTCCGGCTGGCTTTGAATCCCCCCTCTGCATTCACACTCATGACCCTGGCTGGGCCTCCCTCACCTACTCGCTTGCTCTAGATTTCCCAGGGTGCTTCAGGGCCAGTTTCACCCAGAGATAGAAACAGCATCTCATGATAAAACTTACACAGCATTTTTTTAAAAGATGACTTAAAATATTGAAAAACCTAGAAAACTGTTTGTCACGTAACATTCAGAACTATTAGCTGGCATCATCAACTTCAACAAATATAAGTTGATTTTAGTTAATCCTTTGAGTTTGCATTATATGCATACCCTGCCAACACATTTTGCTTGTATTTTGCTGAATCTCTGGTAGTTTTTATGTAATCATTCAACAGGATGGAAGAGATATTGGTAGCATAAAGTACTGATGCATTCATGAGACAAATATTTATTCTTCAAAACTTGAGGATCTCCTTGGCTTCAGCCTCCTGGATACTGTGCTTTGGAAACATGGAAGCTGCCCCAGGTTTGGAGTTTAGGATGTATAAATGCCAGGCATGGTTCTAGTTTAGCTCAGCACGCAGAAAATCAATGTATCATTTACCATCTCTGACTATACTTCATTTGTTTATGCAAGGACATTCTAGAATAATCAACTATTTCTCCACTCAATTAGCTCTTCTGCACTATGCAATGATCATTTCATTTCCTCCCAAAAGTAACAATTCCTTCTGAGTTCCAGCTCACCGAACACGAATGACCTTGCCAGAGAACTCAGGGCATCGGATGGAATATTATTCAAAAGATTGCTTCCTACATCAGTAACCTGCTCCCTCTTACTCTACTACAGGAATTATGTTTCTCTTGATGTCTAAAGCCAATCTTATGGTCTATGTTTCAATACTATATGGCCTCCTTACCTAATATTTTATCACCCTTTACTCACCACAGTCACATTCATCCACAGTCAGATGGTCTCTGTACTGCTAGCAGTTTCCTCCTGATTCTGCATCTCACTCAGAGTGAACACCAAAGTCCTCCCAACCCACAATGCCCTGAGGCTGATGTTGGGTCTCAGGGTGTACTCCCTGGGGGGAGAAGATGCAGGCAGTATACCCTGAGACCTTACTGAAAATACATATTCTGAAGCCCTCTCAGGATCCCTGGGAGCTGAATCATCTGCATTCTACAAACCTGGGGGATACTTATGTGCTGTTTGTCCCCTACTCAGATCCAACTAGGAGTTCTCCTGACTGCTCATCAACACCAGGATGTTGGTATTGCCTGATGCCTGTGTTTAAAAGCCATTCATCCACATAAACTCAAGCCTTAATTCTTTGTTTCACAAATTTGTTTAATCAAATGTTACCTGGATTCCAAGTAAGGATTTTCCCAAGTATCCTACTGATAATAGGAATGAAATTATCATATATAGATCTTCCTTGATCTATATATGTTTCTTCCCTGTTGTATTTTTTCCATGTCATTTATTAGACTATAAAATACGGAACACTTAATTGCTTCATTGTTTTTGTCTCCTTCTCTCCCAGCATAATCCTCCCTACACTTGACACAATTGTAAGCCATGTTCAGTATTCTGTTCCCAGACCCCAAAAGAGCAGAAGAGTTATCTCAGGACTTCAGTGTTGTGAATTTTGAATGATGGGTTTTATATGAACTTCACTCCGTGAACACCCTGAGTTTTCTCCATATGAGGCACACGCGCATTTTACAGTTTTGAGGTGGTAATGAATGACTCCTAAATGTTAAGCTCTAACAACTGACTTGTTTTTCTTGCTTGATTGCTTTCAACTATATATATGTTGAAATATTGCACTATATTCCATAAAAATATACAAATATTGCATGTTTTAATAGTGGTTTTCTATATACTATTTGTTGAATTTCTTTGGTGGAGGGTGAAGTTTGTGATTATAAAATTAACTGAATATATATCATTATAAAAATTAAAAGAAAAAATAAGGGGGGAGGAAGGACAATGGGAATGTGGCTGAGAGGGAGGATATGGTAGGAAGATCGTCATGCTTGTAAACCTGTATAAATGGAACATATGGAATTTGTTCACCTATATAAATAAAAAATTAAAAGAAAAAGAAAAATTTTAAAAATTAAATGAAAAATATTGTTTTCTTATCTACATTTTCTTGTCACCTGTTGTCACCCAGCTATTCTATGTGTTAGGAATGCATACATACACTAAAGTAAATAAAGAAGGCAACTGAGTTACTGAATTTGTTTTCGACTTTAAGCCAAAGTTTCAATTCCTAGAGATAAGCACTGGAGATTAAAAAAAATGGACATTCAGATAATAGAAGTCTCCAATACCTGCAGTGAAATCATGAAGAAAAAGGTGTGGCACCCAAGTATATCTACTGGAAAGAGAACACATGTGAAGCCAGTGTTGGTTTCATCACCACCCAGTGATCTCTCTCCATTCGTTTCCATTGCAGTCTCACCAGACAGGAGCTAGCCATCATGATTTAACAAGAACAAGAGCCAGAATTAATGGACAATAGCTACCAAGTCAATGGTAGTTGCAAACTAGAGAGAAGGAGTTTTATCTGGATTCTAGTAGATTGAAAGCTTTGGGGGAAGAGATAATAAAAATGGAGTCATTGTATAAGTTATGGAGAAATCCCAGGAGATAAAGTACCTAAGCCTTAAATCCTTCGATACTGTGCTCATGGAGAGACACCACAGTTTATTTAACATAATACTAGAACCATGAATGGCAATGACCCAGAGACTTGCTCAGGTAACTGGGCCCAACAGTGTCTCCAAAGCACTCAAGCCTAGCATTATGACATCATGACATTGTCTCAGTTAGGGTTTGAAGACTCAGTGCACAGCTAGTGACAGGAGACTGTAGCAAACCTCAAACAGTAGACCTCACCTACAAGATGCTGCAGATGTAAGATGGAATGCCAACTATGCCCTTAGGACAGGTGTTTTGCAGTGGAAATGAGAGGGAAAATCGCCTGGGACCTGCCAACCACTCAAAATACATTAAATAATTAATCTAATTAGCAAACTCATGGTACAGATATTATTACCTTCATTATCCTTTTATAGCTACAGAAATTAAGGGATAATGAATGTAGAAACTTGTCCAAGGTGACCCAGATGGAAGGAACACTTAATGATTGGTCCTAATTTCTACCAGTAGGAGATGAAATCTGTAGGAAATGGACAAAATACAATATAGCATCTAAACCTGAATTTTACATTGAATTGCATTATTTCTGCATCAATGGATATTTGAAATTATTTAAAATATATATAACGATAAGTATAGTTATCTTTATTTATTATTTATTTTGATTATTTAGTATATAAACTTGCCTACCAACTACATTCTTTATTTATCTATCCATTCATGTATCATCTATCGTCATCATTCCCTATTTTATACTATTCTCTGCATTCTTTGCACTGCTTAGACTAGTGCTGGCCTCAGAGTACTTGTGCATTGAAGCATGGTTGAAAAATAAATAAATAAAAACATTTATTTAAATTTTGCATTTTCCAAGTCTTCCAAAAAAGAGTTGTTACATGTAATTTTTTTTAAAGATTTACTTACATATTTGAAAGTCATAGTTACACACAGAGAGGAGAGGCGGAGAGAGGTCTCTGATCCACTGGTTCACTACTCAAATGGCTGCAATGGCCGGAACTGCACCAATCTGAAGCCAGAGCCAGGAGCTTCTTCCGGGTCTCTCACACAAATGCAGAGGCCCAAGGATGTGGACCATCTTCTACTGCTTTCCTAGGCTATAGCAGAGAGCTGGATCAGAAGTGGAGTGGCCAGGACTCAAACCAGCACCTATATAGGGTGCCAGCAGTGCAGGCGGTGGATTTACCCACTACACCACAGCGCCAGCCCCACATGTAATGATTTTTAATATAGAATTGAATTGAGTAAATTACATTATTATGGTTATTTTTAGCATTTTCTGAACTCTAGCATATCTTTGGAATTTATATCAACTTAAATATAAGAACTTTAGTTAGCAATAAGTTGCAGAGAAGCAAAGACCTTTATTGAATATTTTTAGCTTGGCAAAATACAGAATCATAAAACCTTAAATCTAGAAGGTATTCATACTGTCATTTAACAGATGAAAGAACTTTAATTTAAATCAGAATACTTTTGGGAAATAATAACAGAATTTTGAAGAGGATGCCAGTCATAAAATTCTAAGTTCCAGGACTATTCTTCAAATTTTGGTATGTTAATGATATTAGCTCTTATGTTTGTTTGTTTTTTTTTTTTTCCTTTTATCTTTGTCATAAAAGTGAAGTATTGCAAGGGCCAAGAAACAAAAATCTTTCTCCAATTGTGAGCACTCCAGTCACTTTATTTTAGGTCAGTAGGCATTTATCACTTCTCAACTGCTGCAAGTTAAAAGCATTTTATTAAACATAGACTATTCTATGAAATGGAAATCTATTTATTATGAAAAGAATATAATTTATGAAAGGAATCTTTATAAACTCAACAGGATATTAATATTAAAATATCACATTTTATCGACAGCAACTTGATTTTCTAACAATCAAATTTAGCTTTGAACTTACTATAACATATCTGTAAACAATCAATATTAAGTAAGAGACATGATAATTAAAGTTTATATTAGTATTCTGATCTTTAAAATAAGACAAATTACCTGTAGGATGAAGTAGAATAGCTTGCCTAACTCACTCCAACCACCCCGGGACCATCTAGAAACTGATCATTAACAACACAGAGACTCAATTAATGCTAGAGTTCTGAAAGGAATCCATAGCAGATGTATTAATTGATTTCTACCTATAACTTAAAAGCAGTGAGACAGTGGCAGGATTTTGCTGAATATTTTCTATTTACAATGTCCATGTCAGTTTTCAAGTATAGTATTTCAGGTGGTTGGTGGATAGGAGATTGAGGGAGAGTGAAGATGAGATAGAAAATTCCTTTTCACGCCTCCAACTGCTATGATAAGTGTGTGGAGAGTGGTTGTTTCCTTTGATTCTACCCTAACCCTCACTGCTTCTTAGTTCTTCCAAGAGGATGATGTGATGGGTCTCATGACATAGACTACTTGAACATACCCAAGTATAACAAGGACCTCTAGACAGTGATATTCCAGCCAACTTTTTCCTCTACATGTGATATTGGGGCCCAGCTTCAGGGATTGACTCTTAAAGATAATTTTAGAAGAGAAAAAAAAAAGAATTTGTTTCTTAATAGTGTGATTTGATTTGAGGAAAATGTACAAAATTGATATCTAGGCAGAATATATTTTAGAATCAGTGCATCACACTGGGAACCCATTCACAAGCACTGCAGGCTCCCCGATGCTTCCGTAAGCTGCTGAAAACACAAATTGGATTAAACCATATTTGTCATTTAAACTCACAGTGAAAACAGTCTGATAAATGTCAGCCTGCCACAGGGATGCCTAATTGTTACATTTTTCCATGAGCCAACATGATAAGCTATAATTTATTCAATGTAATGTTATGGACAAACAAATATTTAACAAATCTTGATTAAAATCCATTGCCAGATAACAATGCTGCTTTGATATTGGTCACAGCTTATACCAATTGCATGGAGAGCTGGATATGAAGAAATAGATGGCTTGGGATTGAGCTTGCAGTTTTGAAAAATATTCTTCATGACACTGAAGTTATGACTCATGCTCTCTGTTGAAGAAAGTAAATGGAAAACATTGAGTGTAATTGTCGTACTATTTGTTTCCCTGGATTCAGAATCAATGAATAGTTGGAAACAAATCTCTGTTCGACTGCCTTGAACTCAGGAGCTTCAAATGCAAGATGAGGAGAAAAGACCAGAAAGGACTAAAGATACTTTGACACAGAACATGGTTGTGACAGTGCCCCCAAGGAGCTCAAAAACTGGATGCCAAACTCTAACAAAGGTGCTGGCTCATATCCACCATCCATGAACTGCCCACTTGCAAAGGGTGTGAACTTGGGCGAGGTTTTCTAAGACTAAAGGCAATTACATAGGAAAGGTTCATCTGGTTCCCCTCAGAAGCCCACATCCACAGCGTGGAGGGCTCAGGGTGAGTGTCCTGCACTAAAGGGGGTGTCTGGGCAGAATTCTGCAGTGTCCACTTTGTATCTGTATAAACCTCCTTCAAGGCAACGTGCACAGAATGAGATTTTACTCTTCTTGTCCCTAATCTGTTGAATCTATTCAGAAGATGAATAGCAATAGTATTAGCTATAATTAATAGCATACTAAGCAATACGTGAAGTTTAAAATCTGATACCATGCAGATTCAGGGCTCTTTCATGAAGCTTTTTATTGCCTGGTAAATGCTGACTCTCACTCTTTTCTTAAGGAGATCAAACCTCCATGGCTGATGGGAACCCTGTTTTTGACCTGTGTTTCTATACTGTGGCTCATAAATAAATCATAATCATTGTGTCTCCTCTATATGTAATCAAACCTAGCACAATGCCTGGAGTTTAGAGTTCAGGTCAAATCATTCCATAAACCTTTCAGACATTTCACTTGTGCTCAACCCTGGTGTGACCAGTACCTTTGATTTATGCTTAGTCAAGCATACAATTATACAAAATCTAGAAACTTATTTTTCAGGGTGAATTCTTTAGATTTTCTCCTTTCTGTTTGTCAGAGGGAAGGACATGCAGTCCAAATGGTCTCTGAACCTTAACCCAGGGAACACAGATAATTCTAGGTAATTCAACAGGGATCTAGACCTTAGTCACAGGAATGTCTGTACTGAGACCAGATGGCCTGGAAGGCACAGGGGTTGAGACGGGATCTGATGGTTTGGGGAATACGTTGAGAAGAAGACATTGAACTTTTCCTTGGATGTAGCCTGCAGTTTAAATCAACTGCACTAGTCATGTTACATTTTTTCCCACAAAGACATATTTGAGCACTTTGGAGTAAAAACAACATATCCAATCTCATATCAAACATCTATAAGCTGTTACCATATGTAATATGTGTGCTTGCATGTGTATCAGTGGCCACAAGACTTGAAAACTTTCCAAGGAACACATGGTTAAGTTTCAGATGCTTACGAGCCATATTCAATGCTGGACTGCACTTGTGGTTGTTGTGGTGCGCCTATGATGACAAGGACATGCATAAAGTTGGGTGCAGGGAGACTGCGCTGCCATTGCGTGTGAACTTTTTAAAAATTGGGCTATGCTTTGTTCACATTTTATTCCCAGCAGCTCAGACTATAAATGCTGTATAGTCTGGATGCTATCTTTTGTACTAAATAAACTGAGTATTATTTTTGAACATTTAAACTCCATTTTACAATGACACGGGACCCTGAAAAACACTACTTTGATGTCCTTGAGAGAAGAGCATTGGAAGAACTTAGTACTACCCAAGGCTATGCACCTATGACCGGGCAATAAATCTTGGTTGACTGGTGTATATAACACTTCATGCGGTTCTGTCAAAGATCCCACAATGAACTAAATAACCTTAAAAGATCTTTTCCAGATTAATCCTGCTTTTGTCTTTTCTATTTGCAGATGAAGGATGATATTTAGAGTTATAATATTGCCTGTTTCTACATGTGAACTTTAGTAAATGATGCATGAAATATTACACTTTTTACCTTAGGTGCATGTGTGGATGACCCTTTTACTGGGAACTGCGGCGAGCATGCCACTTTGACACCACAAGTCAGGTGCTGTGCCTCATGAACTTAATAGTAACTTTGAAAAAAAGTGCTGTCTCATACCAAATTATCTGTGGCCAGGACTGTGGTTACTACCTCTCAGAAATTGCTATTTATGGGCCATGGTTCCTTGGGCTCTGCTTCCTTGCATTAACCTTAATAAGTGGTAAAAGTACCACTCAGGGAGTGTAAGGTCCTGGCAATTTCATAGTTGAGGGATGCAGAGTCAAATGTCCCTTTCTTGTTCTTGCTGTCTCTTTTAGGATTAATATGACATCAGTGCTAGCCATAGTGGAATATTGGTAAATTACAGGGAATTACTTTTAAGCATTTAAAAGTGGCCTATAATCCTATCATTCAGAGATCAGCCTGTTTTTCATATATTAGAATATTTCCATAGAATGATTTACATAAAAGTGTACTTCAAAAAGTTTGTGGAAGGTCAGTCATTTTGCACTGTGGTTAAGCCACTTCCTATACCTGCATCTCACATTGAAGTCCCTGGATATGAGTCCCAACTCTAATCTCCAGCTGCCTGGTAATGTGCACCGTAGAAAGCAGCAGGTTATGGCTCAAACACTTTGCCCAAATGGGAGATCTGGATTGAATTCTCAGCTATTGGTTTTGGCCTGATCCATCCTTTCCAACTATGGAATTAAGAAGCAAGCAAGTGGACTAGAGATCCCTCTTCCTCTCTCAAATACATGAAAATTAATTTTCAGAGTACAATGGAAGTTGAACTAATAATAAGTGATTTGCTTGCATAAAATCTTCTGAAATAGTGTATATGAAAAGGTCTTCAAAACGTTTCATGGAAAATGTATATTGTGAAACTATGCAGTGATTTCAAAATATTTTTGCACCAAAATAAATTTACCTTCAATTTTTCTCACGAACTGTATGAAGTATCTTCAAATATTAATAAGCATAAGTGTGCTGAGTCTATACATCTGTAATTTCATAGTTTATACCTTGCATATCAAGTTATGTATCCTGATTTTTTAATTATCCTTACATAAATATTTTCTCATTACTTAATGCGTGTAGAAAGTTTGGGATAGTGACGTTTTTATTTTATTTCCATCTTTTCATATAAAAATGGTTTTCTACAGAAACATTTTGTTTCAGTCTCCACAGTGACATCCAGTCTTCAACTCATTGTTCAAATCCTTGCCTCTACAAAAAACAGATTTTTTTTTATATAATATGTGCAAGAAATACTCTTCGACTCACAAAGTGTGAATGTTTTCTCTTGTTTACTGAGCAATAATCAACTATGGAAGTCTATCTACTGCCTGAACCAAGTGCAACCGTGTCTGCAGAGTTCCTCCCAGCTGATTCTTCATCTCGGCGGAACCTCCCGCCCGGGGCTTCCCTCCTCCTGCTTGTCTCATCCTCACCACTGTGATCTTCAAAGGCTTGACCCCCAATCCTTCTGCTGCATCACAACTGTCCTGACACTGAATTCTTAAGTGCCACACATTAGGCATCAGACTTCCTGACTACTACTCTGTAGCTGACGAAAAAAATGTTGTCAGAGCCCACAGGTATTCAATATCTAAAACATAATAGGTCCCAATCAAACTTCTTGGTATTCTAGCCCCAAATCTTTTAGGCTCTTGTATTGCCTTCCTCAATAAAGGACTTCTCCATGCAGCCCAGTACTATAGTCAAATTCATTGTAGGTCTCTCCATTCCAAGCAGATTCTGATTTCTCTCATGCTTATCTCTACCCCTTGCACTTTCTTCTCCTCAACTTAACTTTCAGTATATGGCCATCCCTTGTCAGGAACATTGTGACAGAATTCTACATGCAATATTAGAGAAGTCTATATGTTTTATTTTCTTCCTGTTTTGCTCCCATTAAGATTTACTTCAGGGGGCCAGCTCTGTGGCAAAGTGGGTAAAGCCACCACTAGCAGTGCCAGCATCCCAAATGGACATCAGTTCCAGTCTCAGCTGCTCCACCTCTGATCCAGCTCTATGCTATGGCCTGGGAAAGCAGTGGAGGATGGCCCAAGTCTTTGGGCCCCTGCACTCACGTGGGAGACCAGGAGGAAGCTCCTGGCTCCTGGCTTCAGATCAAAGTAGCTCCAGTTGTTGCTCCCAACTGGGGAGTGAACCAGCTGATGGAAGACCTCTCTCGCTCGCTCTCTCTCTGCCTCTTCTCTCTACGTAAGTCATACATCGATATCCAAGAGCATTGAAACTGTAGAAATTTCTCAAGAAAAACTAACATTTTTTAACAAATATGATTAAATATATTAATGATTCTACTTTTAAATATTTAAATACCTATGCAGTTGATCTTTGAGAAATGCAATACCCACTGAAATTGTAACACTGCTACTACAAAGAAAAGAAATGAGATACACTGGTATGAGCATTTAGGTCCAGTGGATTGGGATCAAATCCTGGCAGCCTTCTTTGTATGTTGGCCAAGTTCCTTGTACTCTCTGGGCATCCGTTTTTTCATCTATAAAAGAATGATACCATAACAATGAAAATGCCATGATCTGATTCCCTATCTTGGAGTGAAAAGATCATTGTTCAGAATTGGTACTAAATAAATGGTAGCAGCCATCATTTTAAGCAAATGCTTGCTTCAGTCAAATCTGAAAATTATTATTTTTTTTCTTGACAGGCAGAGTGGACAGTGAGAGAGAGAGACAGAGAGAAAGGTCTTCCTTTGCCGTTGGTTCACCCTCCAATGGCCACCGCAGCCGGTGCACTGCGGCCGGCACACCCCGCTGATCCGATGGCAGGAGCCAGGTACTTATCCTGGTTTCCCATGAGGTGCAGGGCCCAAGGACTTGGGCCATCCTCCACTGCACTCCCTGGCCACAGCAGAGAGCTGGCCTGAAAGAGGGGCAACCAGGACAGAATCCAGCACCCCGACCGGGACTAGAACCCGGTGTGCCGGCGTCACAAGGTGGAGGATTAGTCTAGCGAGCTGCGGCACCGGCCCTGAAATTATTGTTTAAAAAACATATGCTGTGCAAATAAATGACTTAGTCATGTTGAAGAATGAGATGATGTCCACTGACATATTTTTACTTAGAAGAGGAATAAGAAAAATAGCATCACACGAACAGCATAAACTCACTGACATAAGCTCTTGTTGTGTGGCCACAGTCAACTTGACACCAACTCCAAGTACCCTTCAATTTGCTCTGTTCATTATTCAGACTTCAAACTGTATAATCTTTCACGTGAGACTTAGGAGTTGGTGAATGTCCCAAGACACATCTCAGTACTGACATGGAAATACTGAAACACTTTGACAACACAAAGAACTTTGTTTAATATAGTCCTGAACTTTCCTTTAAAAAAGTGAAAAGAGTTTGTATATTATCGTTTATAGTTGCAGACCACATCTCTTTCCCCATTTGATTTGGTTTCTTTCTCTTTCAAAAGAGACATTCTGGATTATTCATGATATTTCATGTCTAAAGATTTCAACTCCCTTTAAGGGAATTTTCTGTAAAGCAACAATATGTGGTAGTTTCTAATGAAATAAAACTCTACAATTGAAGTGTTCTTGCTAAGACACTGAATCCATAAGGAAGATTTTAAAAAGCATACTTATTTATGTCCATGAAATTAAGTTCATAATAACTATAGAGCCTCAGATAATTCTGGTTTCAAATTAAGGTCATTCTGGTAAATACATTGGGGTATCTGGTATTGAAAACTTCTAATATCATATGATGGCATGTAATTTGATTTTGTATTTCTTAATAAAGGAAAATTTTAAGATCTTTTAGTGAAAAGGGCATATTTATTATCCTTGTAAGCAATTCAAATACTGCAGTTTGTATCTGAGCAATAAATTAAAACTTAGCTGAAAAACCACATCTTCTGAAGGTGGAACTGCCCTGATTCCAGGCCTTTAGTGGCATCTCCGAGAACCATTGCTCTGTCATGGCTTCCACATATGCATTGCTCCCTGACCAATGCCTCACTTTCTACCTGTGGGAAGAGCGAGGGAGAATTAAACCTGTGGAATTTCTGCCAGCCTTGCATTCTTTCTACTTTCGTAATGTTGGTGTGTATTTTCTTCCCATTGGTCAAGCACCTCCCTGGGGATATTGTAAAATAGCACTGTGGTTTCAAGTCAACCATGGAAGAAGACAAAAAGGTTCACAGCCATCTGCATGTTTCCAAAGTCAGTTATGGATACTTCAGAAAAATGGTATTTTTTTTATTAATACAGACTTTAATTTTATATGGACAATGCCAGTGCTTTCCAAAAGCATGCACTTTGCACATGCCAACGTCCTTGGGGAAGTGAGGAGAGGGGATTTGAAGCCTTCACTGGAAGTGGCATTCTGACTTGCAGCCCCCTTTTGCTCCTGGAGGCAAAGCAAACAGCTGTGTCTGATGTCGCTTCTCTTCATCGTCCAACTGCCTGTCGTTGAGTGGATAAGGAGGTCTCCGGCCTCTAAATATGTTGCTTTGGTTTAGACCATTCACGCTGAAGGCCAAGGCCATTTTCATCGACTCTACCAACTGGAGTGACAAGCACATGCGAAAATGAAACGTGGAGCTTCAGAGAACAAAAGACTGAAGAACAGGCCCAGCACTGTCATTCTTACACAAATTAAGTTCATGAAAGCTGTCACACAATGAGCAGTCATTATCTCACGCAAAGGTAGCACCAAGTCCTACTTTCCCTCAGCTTTTACAGCCATTAGAGTTGAAGCTAACGAATACCATTGCTTATTTCCAGTACAATTACTATACTTTGATAAAATACACTCTGGTTCTTTCCCGGGAAAAGCAGTGTCAGTAATGCAGCCTCATACTAATCAAAAGCAATTCTGAATAGAAAACATTCTTTTTATGAATATAGAAATTTTCTCTATTATGTTTGAGATAGACTGTGATGGTGGCATTCGGCTGAGCTATGGGACAAATCTTGAAAGTAACTTGCTAGTTTAAAAGGGATTCTGGGGGCCGGCGCTGTGGTGTAGCGGGTGAAACCGCTGCCTGCAGTGCCAACATCCCTTATGGGCACCAGTTCAGGTCCCGGTCATTCCACTTCTGATCCAGCTCTCTGCTGTGGACTGGGAAAGCAGTGGAAGACCCAAGTCCTTGGGGCCACTGCACCAATTTAGGAGTCCCAGAAGAAGCTTCTGGCTCCTGGCTTTGGATAGGCACAGCTCCAGGTGTTGCGAGCAATTGGGGAATGATCCAGCAGATGGAAGACCTTTCTCTCTCTGCCTCTCCATCCCTCTCAGTGTAACTCATTCAAATAAAAATAAATAATTTTTTAAAAAGAGTTTTTGATTTAAAAATAAGCTTCACTGAGTTAACTTTACTATGAAAATAATGATGATGAGGTGGGAAGTCGGTGGATTTCTACTTTAATATGCTTCATAATCTCTCCTTTCCTGGAATTATGCCCTAAAAAAAGATACCTAATTTCCTGCGTATTTTTCAATGTTTTTTGAAATAATTATTAAGTAATCTTTAGAAAATTTAATTTGTAACTATATTCAAGTGTAATAATGTATGGTTCTGCATGCATATTTGCATAAATGCAAAGAGAAGTAAGAACTGCAAAATTTTTAAAGAGAAATTTTAAGGAAGATTAGAGGTATTCACAGGAAATATTTGATTTACTAGTCACTGTTCTAAAGAAAAAATTAAATGACTAAGGATGGGCTCAGAACATAGCTTTCTTCCACTAAATGAATATTTTATCTTTTGCTTCTTTTATTCTGTATAATTTTTGGAAGAATAAAAATGAGAATAATAATCCAGCAATTAATGTTCAAAACATGAACACCACACTTGTGTTTACATTTCATTTGGTAAACTCTTATGACAATGTTAACATTTCTAGTTAATTTTTTTTTTTTTTTTGACAGGCAGAGTGGACAGTGAGAGAGAGAAATAGAGAGAAGGGTCTTCCTTTTTCGGTTGGTTCACCCCGCAATGCCCGCTGCAGCCAGTGCGCTGCGGCGGGCGCACTGCACTGATCCAAAGCCAAGAGACAGGTGCTTCTCCTGGTCTTCCTTGTGGGTGCAGGGCCCAAGCACTTGGGATATCCTCCACTGCCCTCCCGGGTCACAGCAGAGAGCTGGACTGGAAGAGGAGCAACCGGGACAGAATCCGGCACCCTGACCAAGACTAAAACCCGGTGTGCTGGCGCCACAGGCGGAGGATTAGCCTATTGGGCTGTGTCACAGGCCTCTAGTTAAATGTTATCAATGAATTTCCAATTGCAAGTATTATCTCAGTTCAACATCATAGTAACCCTAGGATGAATGCTACTATGACCATGATGAAGACATTAATTATGTAGATGAGAAAACCAAGGCACAGAAAGGCTCATTAGGTTGTCCAAAGTTCTCCTGCTGAATAAGAAGGCTGGAATTTGAGAGTGTGTAGAGCAGTGCCAATGTTTATCCTCTTAATCCTTACTCAGTAGTGATTTTTGCTCGGGACTGCTGCCTCACTGTGAGCCTCACAATAACTTACAATAGAAGAGAATTCTACGTCATTATTCTCATTTTGCAAATGAGCCAATAAAGACTCAGAAAGCGGTAATAATAAGCTGATTACGACAGAATGAAGCATTTTTTTGTTTTGCAATCAATATTTTTGTATATAATTCAACAATATTATGCAAAACCCTTGTGGCTTTGATAAACCATAAATGTGCTATTGCAATTTTGTAATTATTCTAACTTTCAGAAAAGCATTACTTACTACATATTTATACAATTCTTCACTATACTCCTTAAGTAGCAATACATTATAGAGGAATTCAATTCTAAATAAGTATAACGGATATGTATAACAAAATCTTGAAATTTACATTAAGGAAAAGATGTCGACATCTTGATGCATGGCATAATTTTAGTATTTGTGTTATGGGCGCAAAGATGTGCAGGTCTTGGGCCGGCTTTGTGGCTCAATAGGCTAATCCTCCGCCTGCGGTGCCGGCACACCGGGTTCTAGTCCCTTTCGGGGCGCCAGATTCTGTCCCAGTTGCTCCTCTTCCAGTCCAGCTCTCTGCTGTGGCCCGGGAGGGCAGTGAATGATGGCCCAGGTGCTTGGGCCCTGCACCCGGAAGGGAGACCGGGAGAAGCACCTGTCTTGGCTTTGGATCAGCGCGGTGCGCTGGCCGCAGCAGCCATTGGGGGGTGAACCAACAGAGAAAGGAAGACCTTTCTTTCTCTCTCTCTCTGTCTCTCCCTCTCTTACTGTCTAACTCTGCCTGTCAAAAAAAAAAAAAAAAAAAAAAAAAAAAAAAAAAAGATGTGCTGGTCTTAAGAAGAGGTCCCTTTAGTATTAGACTTTTTTTTTTTTTTTGTGTGTGTGTGTGTTTTTTTTTTTTTATCTGTGCTTCCAAGAGGTTGCTGTTTTTTTTTTGTTTTTTTTTTTTTTTTTTTTTAACTTTTATTTAATGAATATACGTTTCCAAAGTACGAATAATGGATTACTATGGCTTCCCCCCCATACCGTCCCACCCACATCCCTCCCCTTTCCCACTCCCTCTCCCCTTCCATTCACATCAAGATTCATTTTCGATTATCTTAATATACAGAAGATCAGCTTAGTATACATTAAGTAAGGATTTCAACAGTTTGCTCCCACACAGAAACATAAAGTGAAAAATAATAGATGATTTTTTTTAATGATGATGAAATCAGATCAGACCTATTGTCATGTTTAATCCCAGTGAGAGTCAAGTTGGGAGTTGATAGTTTCTTTTCTTTTCTTTTCTTTTCTTTTTTTTTTTTTTTTTTTTACAGAGGATCAGTTTAGTATGCATTAAGTAAAGATTTCAACAGTTTGCACCCCCATAGAAACACAAAGTGAAATATATTATTTGAGTACTCATTATAACATTAAATCTCAATGCACAGCACATTAAGGACAGAGATCCTACATGAGGAGTAAGTGCACAGTGACTCCTGTTGTTGACTTTACCAATTGACACTCCTGTCTATGGCATCAGTAATCTCCCTATGCTCCAGTCATGAGTTTCCAAGGCTATGGAAGCCCCTTGAGTTCTCCGACTCTTATCTTGTTTAGACAAGGTCATAGTCAAAGTGGAGGTTCTCTCCTCCCTTCAGAGAAAGGTACCTCCTTCTTTGAAGACCTGTTCTTTCCACTGAGATCTCACTCACAGAGATCTTTTGCCAGAGTGTCTTGGCTTTCCATGCCTGAAATACTCTCATGGGCTTTTCAGCCAGATCTGAATGCCTTTAGGGCTGATTCTGAGGCCAGAGTGCTATTTAGGGCATCTGCCATTCTATGAGTCTGCTGAGTATCTCACTTCCCATGTTGGATCACTCTCCCCTTTATTTATTCTATCGGTTAGTGTTAGCAGGTACTAGACTTGCTTATGTGCTCCCTTTGACTCTTAGTCCTTTCATTATGATCAATTGCGAACTGAAATTGATCACTTGGACTAGTGAGATGGCATTGGTACATGCCACCTTGATGGGATTAAATTGGAGTCCCCTGGTATGTTTCTAACTCTACCATTTGGGGCAAGTCAGCTTGAGCATGTCCCAAATTATATATCTCTTCCCTCTCTTATTCCTACTCTTATGTTTAACAGGGATCACATTTCAGTTAAATTTCAACACTTAAGAATAACTGTGTATTAATTACAGAATTGAATCAGTCATATTAAGTAGAACAGACAAAAAAACTACTAAGAGGGATAATGTATTAAGTTGTTCATTAACAGTCAGGGCTATGCTGATCAAGTCACCGTTTCCCATAGTGTCCCTTTCACTTTTAGAGTTGGCCTGAACATAATCGAGCATCTCTCTTGGATAAAAGAAATGCCAATATTAATTAATTTATATTGATTATTAAAAAGAACAAAGTGGAAGATACCTTTAAGTCCAATCAATTGTTAAAATGAATGATGCTCTCATTAGTGAAAAAAAATTTAAAGTGATCTAATAAAGCTATGCACAAATATATACAAAACAATTCATAGACTGAAATGAGGAAAACACTCTGTTTAATACTATTAGGCTATGTGTCTGTGTATGTGAGTATGTGGGTGCATTAATATATATGATACATTCATTGCATGGACTGCTATAGCAAAAATATCCTAGACTGGTGGTTTAAATAACAAAAATTTGTTTTTCACATTTCTTAACCCTAGGAAACCCTAGAGCAAGGCACTGCTAGATTAAGTGCTTGGAGGGACCCACTTCTTGGTAGGAAGACGTCTTCACCTGGTGGAAAAGACGTGAGAGAGCCTTCTGGGGTGTGTTGCACGAGGGCACTGATGCCATCCATGAGTGTTCCGCTCTCATAGACCTCATCTAATCTAGTGCTTTGGAGGGTAGGACTTCAACACAAGAAATCTGAGCGCATAAACTTTCAATGTATAGTAGTGCAGAAAAATTCATGAAAAGAACAGAATGAACCAAAATGCAACCAGGTGCCAATTGTTTAGTTTGCACCTAGAGGTTTATCATTTTCTTTCTGATGACCTCTGTCACTAACACCACCATACCCATGTCAAAAGACAGCTTTCTAATGGGTTCACATATGACAGAAAGAGAAGGGTAGTTAAGGAACCTTTGATCTTCAGAAAGTCAAGCCTTCAGCTGTTGGAGAGGCTTTGCACATGACAGAAATATCACTGTGAACAGACCTGAGGATGGGAGCCTCTGTGAGAGATGACTGCCAGCGGCAGGCATAGAAGCAGAGACACAGAGATGAAAAAGGTACGTAGTTCAGTTCCACAAACGATGACCCTGCTCCCTGTTATCCTGCAGTGGTTCTGAGTGAGTGGGCTGGGGATAGGAACAGTTTGAGTTGGGAGATAAAAGGCTGGAAAAAGGAAGTGGGATCATAAGAAATCTTTGTGACGAGTGTCTTCAGGGACTCTCATACCCTACTGTGATCATTCAACAGATGGAGGTCTCCACACATTTACACATGACACAAAAATGCCAGAAGAAAGCATGAGTGTCATACGCGTGTTCCTTGTGAGGTTGACACCACTGTGAATCCTCAATGATGTCATCGGAAGCAGAGGACTCAAGACCAGATGGCAGGCACCACCAGAACTCAGACCTATCCCACAGGTTGACAGAACCCGAACTCAGAAATGCAAATAGACTCAATTTAAGTAAAACTGAAGCAGTGCTGTTTGAATATTATTACTTGATAGCTTTAGTTATGGGCAGAGCTTCTTAAATGCTACTTCCAGTATATACTTGGCAATTCTACTTTACTAGACTTAAGACAAAGATCAAATTTAGCTAATATAAGTATAAAGAATGTGCTAAAACGGGCTGGTGCTGTGGCGCGGTGGGTTAATATCCTGGCCTGAAGTGCTGGCATCCCATATGGGTGCCAGTTCAAAACCCAGCTGCTTCACTTCCTGTCCAGCTCTCTGCAATGGCCCAGGAAAGCAGTAGAAGATGGCCCAGGTCCTTGGGTGCCTGCACTCACGTGGGAGAGTAGGAAGAAGCTCCTGGCTCCTGGCTTCAGATTGGCACAGCTCCAGCAGTTGTGGCCATCTGGGGAGTGAATCATTGGATGGAAGACCTCTCTCTCTGTGTGTGTGTAACTCTGACTTTCAAATAAATAAATAATATTTAAAAATGAAATTAGTAGAGGTGATTGCTAAGCAACATTATAAGCTAATGCAACTAAAATGAACACTTAATAGGGAAGTTCATAAAAAAAGAATGTGCTAAGAATAACGTTTTTTGAGAAACAAGGATGGGTGTCGGTAGGCTTAGGGTCTTGAATATAGTAAAAACTAGTTTAATATTTACTGAGGAAAGCAATCACAAATGAATATTACTACCAAACATGGGTGTTTTTTATTCCCCACAGATGGAGCAAGTTCAGGTGGGAAGATCATTTAACTAAAAAGGCACTTAGACATGTGAGAAAATGAGGAGTTAAAATAAGACAGAGAAAGAAAAGTTGAGAAAAAGAGGAAAATTAATATATGTCTATTAATCAATATGCAATCAGAAAATATATACTATCAAGAAGACCCAGTAAGTAAGAAGATTAGAACTTAAAGAAGAGGACTTGTCCAAAATGTTAAGTAGAGGAAATATACTTCAAAGATTAATAAAATACCTAAAATCTATAACATATGGAAAATGTATGTCATGTCATCTAATTATTCACATATCTGAATGAGTTGTATGCTACATTCAAACTTTGTAAGCTGTTAGAGAAAGGAATATGTGCTAAGGGAATGACCATGATGAATATAAGAATACACAGTGAAGACTTTATTATTAAAGACGTGGAAAAATATGGTAACAGTGTGAAAGGGAAAGGACCAACAAACTTTTAAACAGAAAACATAGAAAGAAAGAATGCATAGGAAGATTGGCACAGAAGGTGTTGGAGAGACTCTACATTAGTATGGGAAAATGTACTTCAGAAAACAAAAAGGCACGGGATTACTTTAAAGATGAGAAATCTTGTTCAGAAGTCTTGCAGAACTATGCAAATCGGTGTGAAAATAGATGACAGGAAAAGAATAGGTGGGAAACTAGAAAATCAAACACCAGCTGTTCTTAACGACATAATAAAAAGATAGAAGCATGACTACAGATCAAACTGGGTGGCAAGTACCTTTGAATGTAAATATAAAGAATGTGTTTAGAATAACTTTTGTGAGAAACAAGGAAGAATGTAGGTGGGCTTAGAGCCTTGAATATAGCAAAAACTAAATTAATATTTACGAGTAAAAATTCACAAATGAATCTTACTGCCAAACATGGGACTTTGTTTTATCAGTACAAACCTATGACTATGTATCTCTTTGTGTATGGGAAAACCTTCAGTGTCTAGTTCAGGGTAGCTTGATTACAAGTTGCAAGTTTTTATCTCCCAAATAGACACAATAGAGCCCACATTTCCCAGGGCTGTTATGGGAGTTAATTAATGTTTATAGCACCCTCTAGGATATGGATTGCAAATTCTGCCACTCACATACAAACTGAGAATTATCTGGAAGTTCTACTGCAGCCCAGTTGCCCACAATGGAATTGAAACAGGAGCAGAGCTGGACGGGGTACCCAGGCAATTTGATAATATATGATGTTGGGCCTAATGCCGGCTCTGAATTGTGCTACTTTTGTTCTGAAAGCTCCTGCAGAATGGTGGCTTCTCCAGAACCAAGCCCAATCAGCACACTGCAGAAGGCAGCTGTTGATGGGCAGCAGCTACCCCTATACCTTACAGAGCCAATGTCTGGCAAATTCCACTAGCAGTCACAAAAACGACCTATCTGCCATAGAGTGATCAATGGCTGTGTCCTTGTCAAGGATTTCTGGATCTGATCCTGGAAGGAGGGGAGCCCTATGCATGTATCTTAACCCCAGAAGCAGTGGCTACTTCTTTCAAACCACATTATATCATCTCATATTTTATATTCTACTATGCTGTATTATATTATATTATATTATATTATCTCTGCTCCCCCTATAATCTTTATACTACATAGAGATGTTTACCTATTCATTTTATATTCTTTAAAATGTTTCTGCATTATTTAGTATTCTCTTTACTTCATGACATATCCCCATTACTTCAATACATCACTACAGCTAATACGTATTCATATTATATATCTTATTTGGGTCATATTACATTATACAATGTTTTATTAGATGTATTTACAAGCACATATGTGTGTGTCTATATATATTATCACACACAATCATATTACAAAGGGTTTATAGAAAATAGAATTAAAAGATAAGCTTATTTTGATTCAAAACTTTTAAAAAATTTCATATATAGTTTCTTTTTTTATAACACACATTTTCATGGAATTTTTGAAGATCTCTTATGTTTCTCGATTCAAACTATTGTGTGATTTCTTTGTTCTTACAGGATCCAGGCTGATCCAATGGATTATGATGATTTTGACTTCATGTCACTAAGGTTTGAGTGGTATACTATCTATAAAGAGTAACTGGAAAATGAATGCAAACAATTGAATAATAAATTGATAATTTTCAATTTGGTCTTATTGCTGGAAATATCCTTGCAACTGTATCAGATAATTTTTCCAAATTATTTTCTATTTTCTGGTTGGTTTGTGACTTAAGTGTTTCTAATTCTCATTTTCTAGATCTGTAAAATTGGAGTAATAGCAGCATTCATTTCTTGGTATAGTTTTCTGTAAATACAAAATATAGGATAGACAAATTCTCAATATAATATGTGGTAAACAGCATATTAACCCATAATATGGCATAGAACTGTAGATACTCATTTATATTATTTATTGTACTGAATAATGCAATGGTAAAAACAATTAAAATACTATTGTCATCTAAAAGAAACTAAATAAGAATTTATGGCAATCTCATAGGGAGGAATATAAAATTGAATGTAGAAACAGAACATAATTGACCCTTTTGCATTTTTCATTCATATTTCTCTTGATTTATACTTAAAATGCACAAAACTGAGGAAATAATCTCATCTAATATGTAGATAATCAGCAAACCAATCAAGATGATACAAAAAAATCACATATATTTTAATATTGATATCTGTTTTTATCTTAGTTCACAATTTTTATGATAGGTATAGAAGCTGTTTTATTTATGTGTCTAAAATAAAGAATACATTTTCTTTTAATCTACAGCCATATATCAGGCCACTTACCTTCTCCAAGCATATCAGTCAAGTGCCAATTGAACTAGGTTCTCCAGGATTTGAACTAAACTCCTTTGTTCATTTGTGCCTCCTGGGTCTCCCACTCTGACACCTCGCTGTACTTTCTACATAGCTCTATTATTAACACTTTCCATACTGCATTGCAAGTCCGTTTTTCCTTTCAATTGGTTATTTACCAAGGTTATCAACCAAAAATTAGCAGTGTCTGGAAACTCAATATATTTTATTTGAAGAAAGAATGAATGAGTACACGACAGAGTACATGGAAGAAAACGTGGAATTTCTCTACATTGCTGTGTTCTACACAGCAACACCAAGGAGTGTAAAGATGACCCCAAAACAAGAAGGATCAAGTTTGTCACCATATAATAAAATGGTTCACATGTTTACACAAATATACAGATACAGAATTTCAAGAAATGAAGTGTTTACCATCTAGATGATGGTTATCTGTTTTAACAAGAATAACCGTATAATCTAGTGACTATGAAACTATAACCCTACAATACCAGTTTTTATGAAAAAGGAAAGTGTAAGAAATCAAGAAATACTTATGTTAACATCTCCTTATAGTTTACATGTGGAATTAAAATAACTTTAGGATATTAAATAAGAGAAATAAGCCAGGAACAGAAGTACAAATATTGCCCATTCTCTCTCACATGTTGAAGTAAAAAAAAAAAAAAAAAAAGGTCTAAATATCAAATAGTGATTACCAGAGGCTGGGAATGATGGGATAAGGATAGGGAGATGGGAAAATAGGTACTAAAACACAAGTATATAAAACCAATGCAGTATAATGTTCCATAGCACAATGTGTTGACTGTAGCTGGCGATAATATATCATACATTTTTGAGGAACTACAAGAGTAGATCTAGAAGGTTGCAAACATAAAGAAAATGATTAAGGAGTTGGAAATGCTAGCTAATTTGATTGATCAGTACATGCTGCATAATTGGCTTAAAGTATCACAATGTACCCCATAAATGTGTACAATGACTATGTGTTAATCAAAAATACTTTAAATCCTTATGGAAAGAAAACCTAAATAGAATTAATGACTGATACTCTCTATGTTTATATTAAATTATAAAATAAATAAATAAATAAATTATTTGTACAGTCTGTGTAAGAATAAAATTGTCTTAGTAAGTCTTATTAGGAGATAATGAAGCTACAAGTTCCTGGTATTTAAGAGGAATAAGATGAGAAATCAAATTACATCATTTCTTTTGTCTTCATGAATGTGTGTGTTTGTACGTGTGTGTGTTTTTTTTAAGATTTATCCATTTTACTTGAAGGTCAGAGTTACAGAGAGAGAGAGAAGGAAAGAGAGAGAGAGAGAGAGAGCGCACTTCCATCACTCCCCAAATGGCCAGGAGTCAGGAGATTTGTGCGGTCTCCCACGTGGGTGCAGGGGCCCAAGAACTTGGGCCATCTTTCACTACCTTCCCAGGCACACCAGCAGGGAGCTGGATTGAAAGCAGAGCAGCCTGGAAACGAACCAGCACCCATATAGGCTGCTGAAATTGCAGGTGGTGGGTTTACCTATCATGTCACAGCAACAGGTCAGTAAATGTGTTTCTTACATGCAAGATAGCTGAATGGAAATGGAAATCTCATTTATTTAACTTTATGTATGAAAGACCAGATTAGAATTCAGATCACAGTAAGTGGTAGTAATGCAATATTGGCAAATTTATTTAACCTTTATTTACTTCATCCAACAGTTGGCTGTAATGACACTGTTTGTGTTAGATTGTTATGATGATAAGTGTTGGACAGCACAGGTAATGTGAACAGTGCCTGGCCTAGTATACACTCTTCCAAAAGTCAGAGAATTAGCCATTGGGCTGACACATTAATAAATTAAGTAGATATTGAAGTTGACCTTAAGGAATCTAATATTCTTGGACAAAACAGAGAACAATAACATCTTTTCTGCTAGCTCCATAAATTTGATTAAAATAATGATTAAATAAATAGTGTGTATGGAAAAGATTAAAAATCTAAAGTGGCCTGATATTATAGATTTATGCTATTTCACAATAAAAGGCATAAATTCATATTGTTGTAAACTGTCTTTCTCTCTGGTCCTGCATTGTGGCACAGTAGGTTAAGTACTACGTGTGATACTAGCTTCTCATATGAGCAACAATTCAAGTCCCGGATGCTCTACTTCCAATCTAGCTCCCTGCTGATGTCTCTGGGAAAGTATTGGAAGACGGCCCAAGTGCTTGGTCTTCTGCCACCCACCTGGGAGACCTGGTTAGAGTTCCAGGCTCCTGGCTTAGGCCTGACTTAGCCCAGTCAGTTGCAGCTATTTGAGTAATGAACCAGCAGTTAGAAAATTTCTCTGTCTCTCTCTGTATCTCTTTCTCTCCATAACTCTGCCTTTCAAATAAACAGATCTTTAAACAATATATTTTTCTCATTAATATTATATATCATAAACAATTATACTAATATTAATTATGAAACTAATGATATCGGCTTGGTAGGATCTCTGAGTACATCTTTAGACTGTGTTTTCCTAATGGTATCATGGATGTATCCTCTTCCCTAAAGACTTTTAATTTTTCATAATTTGCCAACTGAGAAGTCAGGAGTGAGGAAGAATTTTATGTTCCAAATGTACATGCCCCAACTCCTTTGTCTTTCTCTTTTATTTTTTAAAGCAACATCCTTTTTAAAGATTTATTTATTTATTTTAAAGGCAGAGTTAGAAAAAGGCAGAGGCAGAGAGAGAGAGAGAGACAGAGAGAGAGGTCTTCCCTCTGCTTGTTGGTTTACTCCTCAAATGGTTGCAATGGTTGGAGCTGGGCCAATCCAAAGTCAGGATCCAGGAGCTTCTTCTGGGTCTCCTACATGGGTGCAGAGGCCCAAGGACTTGAGCCATCTTCCCTGTTTTCCCAGGCACATTAGCAGCAAACTGGATCAGAAATGAAGCAACAAGGACTTGAACCAGCACCCATATGGATGCCAGCACTGCAGGTGGCAGCTTTACCTGTAACCCACAATGCTGGCCCCATAGTTTCTTTCTCTCAATGACCTCCTCTTTCCCTCCACAGGCAGTGAGACTAAGCCAAGTGGGATGGAGTTCACTCTCCTTTCCCGGAATCTCTTTACTGCATTGTCATCCTTAGTAAAAACACTTCTTAATTTTCCCAGTTATTCTTGGAGATTGTGTCTCAAAACCCATTGTTAGTAGAAAACAATGGTTCCCATTTGGCTCATTTATAATATCATTTTCCAGATTTTTCTTTAAGCCATCCTAAACAGCCTCCTCAAAACTCACTGGGCACCTGCTATCACTCTCTCCAAGCTCCTTTCATGACCACTTGTCTTGACATCCTCCCAACAACGTCCACTGCCTTGTTCCTTAACTGATACCCCATTTTTGGGTTGTTCCAGCAAGAACTTCCTTCCAGGTACCAAGCTGTGTTCCAATTCACCTGGAAACTAAGTAACTTCAAACATCTACCATGTTTTTTCTTACAAATCTTCTTGGACCAGATTTGGTGGAGACACCATGTCTCTGCCCTATGTGCTATCAACAGCACCGGCTAGATGTTTGAGGACAGCTTGGCCCTAGGCATTGAAATCATGAAAGTGTTGCTCTCTTGTGCCTAATGATTGATGCTGGGCTGTTGGCTGGCGTCTCAGTTGGGTTTTTCAGCCTTAACACCTGCATATGGTGTCTCCATGTTGCCATTTGTCATTCTCCTGGCATCATGACTACTTTCCAAACCTGAGTGTACCCAGAGTGGATAGCACTTTGTAACATGACTTTGGGATATTGCATCACTTCTACGATGCTCTGTGAACATGCAGAAGCCTCTAAATGCCACGCACCTTCAAGGAGATGGGTTACATCCACTCAGTGATAGAAGGTCAACACCCCATATAAGAAGAGCATGCAGATTGAGTGGTGTTATGGTGGCCAACTCTGCAAAACATCCTCTTCCCTAGTGGCCAAGGTCCTCCGATAATTATAGTAAGGAAGGGTGAGCTCAAGGAACCATGAAAATGTCTAAGAAAGAACTCTCTCCAAAAATACACAAACACACTGTCCTTTAGAGAGAGATTGAACCTATCTTTTAGAGTCCAGGAAATATGAAGGGTCATCAGACAATCATGGAAACTGTATTACCTTTGAATTCCATTTTCCATTAACTGTTTGAAGTGCTGTCATAGACAAAGAACTAACTAAAGAACCAGCAGTATGTGTCCCTCAGGATTTCAGAATTCTCATGGGCTAGTCTCTTATTCACTTTTAGATCTAGCAGAGGTTGAAAGTCTTTATTCTAAGCTTGTGTCAACATTGTACATTCTTGGGAAGGAAGGTTAACTTCTCTCTGTAGTCAGTTCTCCAGACTGAAAGGGCATACGTCTGTGACAGTTCTGAAATGTCACACCCACATGTCTGCATCTGGAGATGATTTGGATGACATAGCCATCGTCTTCATTGCTATCATCTTATTGGCTAACCTGAGTCCTTGCAGGATTCATATGTTGAAGTTCTAACCTCCAATATCTCAGAAAATGACTATATTCAGAGATAATGCCTTTAAAGAGGTGATAAAATAAAATGAGGTCATTAAGCTGGGCCCTAATCCAATATGGTTGGTGTCCTTATAAGAGGGAATTTGGAAACAAGTACAGAGAGAATCCTCTATGAAGAAACAGGGAAAGGATGAGCATCCACCAAGCAAGAAGAAAGCGATCAGACAACATCAGAGCTGCTAACCCCTTCACCTCGGACGTCTAACCCCCAACATTGTAAGAAAGTACAGCTCTACTGTTTTTTCCTTAAAGCCTGTGTTTTTGTTACAGTAGTACTAGCAAACTGATAAAGCAATGGGAACTGTGGTTCTTGGCGGAGACTTGGCATGTTGTTTGCACGTGACAGGGAATGAATGTCTGTGCCAAGACAGCTGACTGCAGTTTCTCAAGAGGGCCCCCATTAGTTATCTCTCCTCTCATGCCTGTCTGAGAATGTTAAATTGACCTTACTCCTACCGAGTAGGGCATTAGCGATCTTCCCCCTTGAACTTGGGGTGGAAATTTGTGAGTAGAGCAGAAGGAACACTGTGTGACTTCCAAGACTGGTCCATAAGAAAGCCGTGGTCATCCACTTTTCTCTGCATGAGATACTCAGTTAGGAACCCAGCAGACTTGTTGTCAGGAAGCCAAGAGGCCACATGGTGAGAACATGTGCAGCTGTTCCAGACACAGCCACAGTGACAGCCAGCTGCCATGGTCAGGCCAGGAGATCACTCCAAGGGCCCTAGCCCTCCTGTCTGGGGACACCTGCCTTTAGGTTTGACAAGCTGATGTATGTGGAGAAGAGCTAAGATGTCTACTGGATCCCTGATGATACTGCAGAGCTGCAGGCTCTACAACCACCATTGCCTTTGTATTCGGAGTTTGGTGATGATCTGTTATACATGATACATTGCCAGAACAGAGAACTGCAGCTGACATAGATAAACAGTATTTCTTTATTTATATAGAAAGGTTTTTTTTATTTATTTGAGGGGTAGAGTTACAGACAGAGAGGGGGGGAGTCACAGAGAAAGATCTTCCCTCCACTGGTTCACTCCCCAAATGGCTCTCAACAGCCAGAGCTGAGCCAATCCAAAGCCAGGAACCAGGAACTTCTTCCAGTACTCCCATGTGAGTGCATGACCCAAGCACTTGAACCATTTCCCACTGCTTTCCCAGGCCATAAGCAGAGAGCCAACTTGGAACAGGAGCAGCTGGGACTCAAACTGGCATCTTTTTTGGGATGCTGGTGCCACAGGCAAAGGCTTAGCCTATTAGACTACATGGCTGGCCCCAAACAATTTTTCTTTTGAGTAAGCAGTTTCCTTGTATTTTCCCAAAGATTAGAAATTCCTTAGCTGCTATTGTTTGGTATGTTTTGGCTAAATTACTTATTATTTTCAACCTGAAGTAGCAGCATTGGAAATATAAAATCAAAACAATTAAGCTAAACTGTGGAAAAGATGGTGGGAGAAGTTTACCATGAATCTGTTGGTTCACTCCCTCCAACCTAGAAAATGTATTTTACCTAGACACACACACACACACACACACACACACACACACACTAGCTTCAGGCACAAATCATCAAACCAGGTTTGTCATATTGACATTAAATAATCCTATTACTAATATGTTGAAGTGCTTGTGCTATAGGTAGGATGTTTATGCAGACTACAGTTCTGTAAAAATATAGCCTAGAAATCATTTCTGCTTCTTTTTTCTTTCCCTTCGTCTCTTCTTAACAAAATTTTTCAAAAATTATTGTGTTCTAGATGACACTGGCAGCTGCATATGTTTCTGCCTTACTAATCTGCAGACATCAGTTTCTTGATAATACTTCACACAGCTGTCTACCCTAAGCCTCAATGATTTTCTGATTTCTGAACAAGAAGTGGCTACACAAATAATGGCTTCCTACGAAGGTCTTTGGCAGGATGATTTCATCTGCCAGTCCTGGCACAGGAAAAAGGAAAATGAAGGGCTTTTAGTTTCTATTACGGGTCTGCATTTTTGTCCTATTGGGTGCTAAAAAAGACAATTAAAATCTCGCTCCACGGCACACTGCACAAATTTCTCAGGGTCTTTCCTTCCATCTTCCTTTGTGGTGTGTCAGGCTTAGAGGCAAGTTTGTTTGTTTTTTTTTTTTTTTTGGTTCTTTACTCCCCCAGTCTTGTGACCATGATCTGGCAACATTTTATCCTCTTTTTTGTTGGACAAAAATACATCCAGCCCTTCAGGCGGCTCTTAATGGTTATCAGCTTGAAAAAGCCATGAGAAACCTGGAGCTAATGCCCTCTGATGTAGTAAGACTCAATTATGCTTGCCCTTTGTATCCGGGCTCCGTTTCTGAATACACGCTGCATGAAAAGTTACTAACTGAAAAATTAAGGTGCTAAACAAGTCAAAACACCACCACAACCACCACCACCCCCAACAACAATAACATAAAACCCTGAAAAGTCAAAGAATCCAAAGGATATGGATGGCAGCTGGAGTAAATAGTTAACATTCATTTGCCATTAAAAAATACAGTACTACAAGAAGTAAAACCTTGCTGTAAAAAGTATGTTTATCCATTAATGTTTTTAAAAAGAAAAATAAAAGTAAAGAAAGACAAAATAAGAGAAATATGTTTGCAATGTCTTGGAATTAAAAACAAACAGATGGTAGCATTTCTCATATGTTGGCCAGTTTGTGCTGGACTGACATCCTTTACATTTAACAATGTAAATTGAATTTCACCCAAACGACACACTTACAGTGTAGTTCTGAGATAAAAATGGACCAACATAGGAAATAAACACTTAATTCCTAAACTTTCTCCAGTGAGTGTTGTGGATTATGAATCTCAGTAATGTATAGTTTCTTTAATTCCCTTCTATTTTTATCAGCTTATATAAATTGTCCTAATCAATATAATTTAAATTGAATTTAAAGTTAAGAGGCAAACTAGCAGATACCACTGATAACTTTTTATAAAACTGGCCTTTTTGTTACCTTTTCAAATATAACTAAGAAAAACCTCGCAAAAGAATCCATCAGAACTTTGAAAATGAATGTGAAAAGAAAAATGAGTAGGCTGAATCTCCAAGTGTATTTTAAAATCAGTTTCTTGCATTCTCAATAATATTTTAAATATGGGCAATTATAGTTCTCTCCTAAATCTTCAGACTTTGTGCACAGGGGATATTAAGCAAAATTGTACATAGGACTCAAAATTGGATTGCACTTTATCCTGCTCTCTAGACCAAAACCAAGAAGAGTGGAGCTTGCCAATCATAGTACCATGAAAATGAGAATATTTTATCAAAATACGAGAAGAAAAGGAAACAATACATCTTTTCAGGGACCAAAAAATATGCAAATGGATTTCAACTGCACTCTTATCAGAGAAATGCAAAGAATGGGAGGAGACCTAAGAGAAGGTTGGCAGTACTCTATTAATCCAATTCAAGAATGATGTTCCCAGCCCTATTATGCCCATGTATGTGTGAAAGTATAATCACTGCATAAGAGTCAGTTTTCTTTCACGAAGGTACATAGAAATTACTCAGGACTTGATGAATGTAACTTTTCTCCTTTGATATTCTTTGAAATTCAAGCATCGTTGGTGTAAAAGACACCCAAATCTATCTGGACTTGATTCTTTCTCTTTTAACCACTTATGATGTTATGAATAAATACAAGACATATTTTAGGTCTGTATTATGTGCTGTGACAAACTCGGGTGCATGTAGTCCTGCCTTAAAACTGTCTTGATAATCTTTTTATAAGCATAATATTTATTATCTTGGGTCAATATTTTATTATTTATTATATTCACTTACCCTTTAAAACCATTGATGATCCACTATGTTCCAATTCAGAATAAAACTAAACCCCATCTCTTGTATTTTGTGTTAAAAACGAGGGAGAGAAATCTCTATTCTTCATTTTTGGGAATCTGCTTTTTTTAAAAGTAAGTATTTTATTTCTGCGTCTACTTTTCTTTTACTTGTATGTAGGTTCCCTGAGAGGTGGGAGCTTTGTCTTACTAGAACAATGCATAATGAAGAATAAGTGTGCAGCAAATGTTTGCTGAATTAGTAGGAGATTAATTAATGAATTGGTAGATATGCTGGGCATCATTCAAATTAGACTAGGATACTATGCAGTGCCTCTGGGTTCTAGCACTTCAAGAGTCTTTAAAAAGTCATCTTAAGAATACTCCCAACTAACAAAAAATTGTGTGTTTTAATATATTAGGTTTCAGAAAAATATTTATGATACTAATTGTGTACAAAGCAGATATTCCTAAAGGGCATGTTGGTTGATATTATTGGCCATATTTGGTACAAAAATACACAATAAAGGTGAATCTTTAGTCTAAACAGAAACTTCAAGGAGATTCTGTGAAATTTGTCTATGCTTACAATAATAGTTAAAGAGCACAGTAATCAAGTCTTAGACAGTGAATTATGAAATTGAATGTATTAGTGTTACATTTTATGTGACCCACTGTTATGGCTGTATGAAAGCTAATTTTCTGGGTAGCAAATTGTTATCATGTAGGGATCCAACTCAAGGTGGTTGTATTCCTATTTACCATCTTCACCCTTAGATAACCTTCAGAGTTATCTAATACCCTACTGGGTCAACAAAGTCATGATGACAACCTGTCTTTCTTTCATGATGCCTGGAGTGTCTTAGGAGCCTGATATTTCTTGAGAAATTCTAACTGCATCCTAGTTAGCCATAGATCAAATTTGTCTACAAAATCCTCGATCTCTGGTCTCATGGTGTGGGGAATCCATCAGTCTCGCTGCCACACAACACTATGCTTCTGTTTTGAGTCCCAAATAAAGCATGCTCTGTGGAACTCTAGAGTCCTTTGCCTATTTCTTTGGTCTCAAGGCATGTTATATCTTTAGCAAACAGTTCTATATACTGTATTTTTCCTAAAACATATAATTAGCTATTGAACAAATTGAAAATAAGAATTATATTTAAGCAGAATTTACATCAGTGTTTGTATTTCAGAAGTACTTTGAAAAATTTTAAACCTGAAGTGTTTGAACGCAACAAACCATTCATAAAGAATGTTCTGGAATGATTGGATTGATTGAATTTGTGTTTTCCCCTGGTTTAGATGCATTCAATATTTTAATACATTTATAGTGGCAGTATTAGAAATACTCATTTTTACAAAAAGTGCTGTGAATTTTCATGCATTTATTCAATTAATTTGTATATTGCACACCAGGAGAGGAGGAACTACCCATTAAATGTACACAGAAATTCACGAAATGCTTTAGAACACAAGAATTTATGTTAAGCTGAAAAGAAAAGAATTTTAACTCCAATCATAGTTAATTTAGGAGACAAAAATAAGATTAATTGCATATGAATTTTCTGGCACTCCAAACAGATCCATTAGTAATAGACTTCATATTGAAAACTTCAACCAATCTGGCTTCCTACTTCACCTTATATAAACAGAACATTTTATGTGAAATCAAAATAGGCTCCAGGGAATGGGAACTAAGAATGAATACTTACAGAAATAATTCCTGAATTAGATTAGTAAAAAGCAGAATTAAAGACAGCAACTTTAAAGTTACTTTTAGCCTAAAGATCCATGTTATCCAAGATGATAATGTTACAGTGGATCCCCACCAAGTATCTCTCAGTGATGGAAAGACGTGACCACTTCTAATGGTGCATGAGGACAGCCTATGTGGAGGCAAAGAGATAACTTTCCCTTTGCATAGCATGAAATTGTACACTTCAGGTCATCTGAATGACATCTTTTATTACTGCTGAATATAGAAATGCAATAATACAAGATCTGCCCCTGGAGAGCTGAGTTATGGATTATACTATCTGAGAATTAGGCAGCCACTCACTTGAAAGCATTGCTGCACCGTAATATCAACAAGACTTCATTACTTCTCCTGCTGGTACTAGAAAAACACTGCTACTGCTGAGGGTTTATACATGTTTTTGTTATAGACCCAATTTCCTGGGGTTGATTTGTCTTAACAGTCATGTTAAGTTAAAAATGGAATCTGCTCTCGCTGTTACATTAGTTGACAGCTCAACTAAAAAGGTGTTTTACAAAATAGTGCATCACTTGTAAAGAGTGTGGTTCGATCTTAAGAATGAAGTAACGTACTTTTTAAAAATCCCATTACAAAATAACAAAGATGACTGAATATCCCTGCCCTAGAGCATGTTGAGTCCTTACAGTAATAATTTGCATTTATTAAGTTTTAAGTATTAAGTATTAGAGGCATTCTGATGTGTGCTGTAAAATCTACTCAGAAAAGAGCTGGAACTATTTACAGAGAGAAACTTAAGAAATTAACCATCCTTAATAATTTGTTATATTTATGGAGAAAATCCTCATGACTCAATCTTGACAATTTATGAAATTCAATCATCAGCACTTATTAAAAACCAACATTCAAGGAAAAAATATAATTTTTCAACAATTATTTGTAACTGATTCCTAAGTGGCCCCATAATTCATGCAGTGGTTTCACTTCTTTTTTTTTAAGATTTATTTATTTATTTGAAAGTCAGAATTATACACAGAGAGAGGAGAGGCAGAGAGAGAGAAGTCTTCCATCCAATGGTTCACTCTCCAGTTGGCCTCAATGGCTGGAGTTGTGCCAATCCGAAGCCAGGAGCCAGGAGCTTCTTCCAGGTTTCCCCTGAGGATGCAGGGGCCCAAGGACTTGGGTCATCTACTGCTTTCCCAGGCCATAGCAGAGAGCTGGATAGGAAGAGGAGTAGCCAGGACTAGAACCAGCACCCATATGGAATGCCAGCGCTTCAGGCCAGGGTGTTAACCTGCTGTGCCACAGTGCCAGCCCTGGCACTTCTTTCTAGAAGCATGAAATATTTATTTTAGTTCAGATAAACAAGGCAACACAACAGTAGGTTCTGCTTTTTGATAAACTTAAGGCAATAAATCCTTTCAATATAAATGTCCTTAAGGTAGGACAAACAAAATGTAGTATGTAATTAGAGAATGAATTCTAACATGATCTAAATAGAACTTGGAGAGAAGACAAAATCATGCTTTTCTTTCACATGAAAAACACTTAAAATGCCAGGGGCCATTTCAGGGAAATTGGAATGTAGCTCTTGGTAAATTCAAACATGACTGTCATACACATAGCCCTCTGGCAATATTTATTGGCTTAATGAATTTAGATGCTTGTGAGTTAGTGGGTAATATCATAGTCAAGCTATATATTATTGTAATGCAAATGAGTCCTTAATTGGATCCACTGTTTTATAATGAGGTCATGATAATAAAACATCATCAATTTGAGTCAATGATAATCAACCATCTCAAAGAACAATTGATTGAGTTTTATTACAAGTCAATTCTTGTAGGATCAAGGGGGCCAGGAACAGAATATCCCTGCCTACCTTTGCCCTATCCTTCCCACAGTACATTCTGTCATAATTCCTTTTTTCTACAAGTATTTTCCAGGGTAACATGTAAAATATAAATAGCTTTCATTATTTCAGTACACATGAAAAAAATCAGACTTCTGAGTATTGGACACAATTCATGAAGTAAAATTTATTAAGTTTTGTTTTATGGATGAGGAAACTGCGATTGAAGAGAGATTAAAAATAATTCCTGAAGTCTAAAAGTTAAAAAAATGAAGACTCCAGAAAGTCTAATCACAGATCCTTTCTTCTTCTACAATTCATATTGAATGTTGTATAAATCATGACAAGGGAGCATGTACTGTGAATATTAATCATAATACTAATAAAAAGTCTAACATTTGTAGTTCTATTTTTAATAATAGCTCCCTCGTCTTTGGTCCCTCATACAGTTCTCATTTTCAAGAATCACAATAGCCTTATGAGATTGTCAGATCAGTCGTTTACAGAAGAGAGTAACTAAAACGCAGATCTCAAGGCCCAACAGCAGGTTCACAGTGTTACTCATGGCCTCCCCAAGTTTTTTAATTCAAATCTCATGTTTCTACCATTATCATGTAAGTATTAAAATAAGTGATTTCATAGAATTTTTCCTCTTCTTTCTATGATTTTATGTTAGTTCTTGAATCATCTTTAAGGAAATAAACAGTTCAGTATAATGCACTAATACCCACAACATATAGCCATTATGAATAACTTGATTTTTTGAACAAACTAAATGCAAACAAACTGATTTCAAGTTAAACAAATCAGGCAAATTGTTTATAAATCTATGAGTATATTGGCTATTACTAGAAAACACAGACTGCCTGTCAAATCACATGTATAATGACCCACATGATTGACATTTGCAACCACACAGCATTTTGAAGATTGGGTGCCCTACAGTTTATAGGCTGCTTAACATTTTTGGCCTCTCCCCAGTGGGTAAGGAGTACCCCAAATCCCTCCAGTTAAGTACTACTGGATAACTAAATTTGTCAGTGCTGGTAGAGAAACATAAGAACTTGTAATAACATTTTAAACCAGTACACTGAAACAAAATACCATAGACTGGCTGACTTAGAAAAAAAAATATTTCTCATAATTCCAGGGGTTTATACTCCACCATCAAGCAATGGTAGACACAGGGCCCTGATGCATGGAAGTGATGTCTCTGCTGTGTCCTTGTGTGGTGGGAAGAATAAGGGAGCCCTCAGGGGTCTCTCTCTGTTTTTAAAAGATTTATTTAATTATTTGAAATAATTAGTTACAGAGAGAGAGAGAGAGAGAGAGAGAGAGAGGTCTTCCATCCATTAGTTCACTCCCCAAATAGCTACAAGGGCCAGAGCTGAGCCAGGCCAGAGCTGGGCAAATCTGAAGTCAGAAGCCAGAAGCTTCTTCTGGGTCTCCCTTGCAGGTGCAGAGCCCCAAGGATTTGGGCCATCTTCTACATCTTTCCCAGGCCATAGCAGAGAGTTGGATGGGAGACAGAGCAGCCAGGACTCAAATCTGGATCAATACGGCATGCTGGCACTTCAGGCAGCAGCTTTATTCCCTATGTCACAGTATGGGCGCCAGGCATCTCTTTTTAAAAGGGTGTAAATCCCATATAATTCCCACCAGTTCTACCCTCTGGACCTTATCACCTCGCAGCACCCTCACCTCCAAACACCATTACTTTGGGGATTAGGTCCTAAAACATGTGTGTGTGCATTCAGTCCATATTATTACTCTTTAGCTCCTAGTTGGGCCTTGGACTTCTGCTGCGGAGTCGTTCCCACTACTTCACACAGGCAAGACTCTCACTGTTGCCACTAAAGTACCATAACAAGCCAAAAACCTCTCTGGTCAAAATCAGTCAATTTCTCTGAGTCAGAAATCATTGGCCAAGACCTTATTTTATTCACTTATTTTTTATCTTCTAAGGCTCATGCCTGTATAGTCAGTACTCTGGATCTGTGAATTCTGCATCCATGGATTCAATCAACCTTGGATTGTAAATATTCAAAATATAAACATATGGCTATTAATGAATATGTACATCTTATTTATCCTTGTCATTGTTCCCTACATAATACAGTATAATAACTGTTATGCAGAACATTTACATTGTATTAGGTGTTATAAGAAACCTAGAGATGATTTAAAGTATATGGGAGGATTGCATATGTTACAATAGTCATTTTATATAAAAGACTTGAGCATTTGGTGTCCATTCACAGGGAGTGCCAGAACCAATCCACCAGAGATACTGAGGAAAGATTATACTTCACAAATAGTGGATGCTTCATATACTTTTTTGTTATAGTTAATATAGTTATATGTTATATATAGCATAGCTGGATATAGTCTGATTGGGAGTACTTGAGAAATAAGCCAAACTACCAAACTTTTAAAAGATAGATGAAGTTTAGATTCAAAGAAAGCTATTAGGTGCATTGTAAGGAAAGACTAACTCAATGTAAGTGTGTGTTTTAAGGCATTGGTGCACTGGCTTCTTTAATTTTTAAATGGAAAGCTTCCATTTTTGCCTTAAAAACTAGTAAAATCATAACATAACGCATAACATAACATAACATAACAAAAGGGAACAGGATAGTAAATCATCTGCCACCACACACAGTCAACCTCCCAATGCTTAAAATATGGGTCATTTCATCATTTCTGAAATTCATGGTATAGACTTTTCAATAGCACATGGCTAAAATGTACCTTATAAAGAGGAATACTCAATCAATTTTCCATCCTGGGCATTTTTTTATTATTTGACAGGTAGAGTCATAGACAGTGAGAGAGAGAGAGAGACAGAGAGAAAGGTCTTCCTTCTGTTGGTTCACTCCCCAAACGCCTGCTACGGCTGGCACTGTGCCAATCCAAAGCCAGGAGCCAGGTGCTTTCTCCTGGTCTCCCATGCAGGTGCAGGGACCCAAGCACTTGGCTATCCTCCACTGCCCTCCTGGCTCACAGCAGAGAGCTGGACTGGAAGAGGAGCAACCGGGACTAGAACCCAGTGCCCATATGGGATACCGGCACTGCAGGCGGAGGATTAGCCAAGTGAGCCACGGCACTGGCCCCTGGACAATGTTATTAAATTTGATCTTTTAAAAGGTAACTTGGTTTTGTCTTGGGTTAGTCAGTCTCCTCTTCTCAGCTGGCTGACCCAACTTCATGATTTCAATGGCCACGCAACAGGCTGGAGCAACTACCACCAATTCACCACGTTCACTTGTTCTCTTCTCACTTTCTGTGTTAAAGTATTCACTTGGTCTGAGGAGCCCCAAGGAGTCCACTTCATCATCTTTGAATTAGTTCCAGTCATAGATTGAGATCCTTGTTAAGCGTGACTTAGCCCAAAAGCAAAAGGAGATGAACAAGTAAAATAAACAAGAGAATTTTCTCTCCTAGTTTTCTCTGGGATGTTAACAAGGATTTTTAAAATAAGCATTAAAAAGGTGAAAATGCTATTTGAAATAAAACTTGAAATCTTCTCTCTAGATTGATAGAAAACAAGCAGAAAACTCATACACCTAGTTAAAACAGAGTAATTAAGGAGTTATACTCTGCGCTAGAGAGCAAGGGTTTGTTCCTTCTTTTACTTTCTTTTGAGATTGTTAATGTAAAACATTAAGTGAGCTTACATTTTAGAACCTAATAATAAAGATAAAATAGCTAAAGAATACACATTATATCTTATCTTGAAACAAAGGAGACTGTTTCTACTTAACAGGAACAAGAAGTTCATGGCCTAAAGAAAGTATGTATGTGTTAAGCACACAGAGACAGATATCCAAATTTAATTTAAATACTTGGCAAAGACCAAGACTTACTGCCTGATAGACACTTCATATGTTTCACAGTCTGCTCAATCTCTTTCTTCTATATTTTCAGATCAAACTCAGCAAAAATGCTTTGCAATAGGCATATGCATTATATCCACAATGCTCTTTCATTTATTAAAAGAAACACTGAGTCTCTGGGAGCTGTCTCCTGGTTGCAAAATCTTGTTCATAAGGAGGGAACAAAAAGACATTTTTGGTTTTGTGGTTTGCAAAAAGAAAAAAAAAGAGAAATAATTTGATTTAGCTTACTCATTGTAGCTATGCTTTATTCTTTTTCTGTATTATGCATATTTTCTATATAGTTTCCCATTTTACATATATAAAGCTAAGTTGGTATCAGTAAATATTTTAATTACTTGAAAGGTCCCAATTAAGTACTAATTAGAAGTGTATTTTAGAGGATTTTTTTTTTTTTTACAGGCAGTGGACAGTGAGAGAGAGAGAGAGAGAGAGAGAGAAAGGTCTTCCTTTGCCGTTGGTTCACCCTCCTATGGCCGCCACGGCTGAGCCACGGCGTCCACGGCAAGAGCCAGGGACTTCTCCTGGTCTCCCATGGGGTGCAGGGCCCAAGCACTTGGGCCATCCTCCACTGCACTCCCGGGCCACAGCAGAGAGCTGGCCTGGAAGAGGGGCAACCGGGAAGAATCCGGCACCCCTACCAGGACTAGAACCCGGTGTGCCGGCGCCACAAGACGGAGGATTAGCCTAGTGAGCCGCGGCGCCGGCTTAGAGGATTTTTTAAATATAAAAAATATTTGGATTAGATTTTCCGTTTTAAAAGTAATATCTCAAGAGGGCACCCATATTTCAAAGTGTAAGACCACCAAAATGATCATTCTTTTGCTGCCAGGTTAGTTGTTATGTGCATCTAAGAATATGTTTATTCCTGTCATCTCCACCCAAATACCTCAACCGCTAGCCAATGTGCCATTCATTGGAAAGGTAACTCTGCAGTGAGCTGTTTCTACAGTTTAGCCCTACATGTTTGGCTCTTTCAAATGGATTCAGGTGCGTTCCCATACAGCCTATGTGGGTCTTTCCACATGGAACCAGGCTGTGCTTCATCTGCCTGAGCTTCTTGTGTACACGCTGCTGAGGGAGCGCAAACAGATGTCCCCTGATGGGGCAGGCGAGGGGAACAGTGGAGAGTAGAGACTGCCTGTGATTTCAGATTGGAGTGGTTCTTGCCTTCATTTAATACTTGTGACAGACATTTTTGAGTAGTTTTTAATTTTCCTTGCAGTGCCATTGTGACTCAAAATACCCAATTACTCCTCGTGTAACCTTCAAGACAAATAATCTTATTTGCACTGAGATCATAAGTCATGCACATAAAGAAAGTGGCCATTAGTGATGACTTTCAAATGGAAATCAAGACAAGTCATTTCAATTTTATGCTGCTCAAACAAAATATGAAAATATTTGCATCTTTGCAACTATATTTAAAGTAGAGGCATAGATGGCTTGCATGAGATACATATTAAATGTAGTAGGGATAGAGTCTGTAAAAATGTTGGAAAGAAACAAAGGCACAATATATAGATAATGCCCAAATCGATAGTTCAAAATACTGGCCAGGGTTAAGGCAGCGGCATTTTCTTAAATGTTTTTTCTCATAGTTTTGAGAGTGTTTATCATGCCCCTTCAAGGTAGGCGACCAAAAGACCGTCTCAAGGTTTTAACTATGCAGAAAATGATATTTTTCTTGTTTTCACACCAAATGTTTCCTTAGAGGAAAGTTAGTCAAAACCAGAAAGTTTACATTTTGAAATCCTAGATAATCTATTTGGAGAAAAATCAGAATTGTATTTTTAATTTCAAGTTCATTGAAGTAGTTTGCTTAGGCATTGCTTGTTTAAAAACAAAACAAATACACTAAGATTTCTGAAATATAATAAACTCAGTAATTGGGCTTCAACACAGAGAAAAAATTGTTACCTTAAGGAGAGAATGGGGAAGAGCTTAGTAGACAGGAATAGTACACAGCTGCAACCTTCTAAAAATGGCTTCTTATTATTGTAGAAAAACTTTTAAGATCATTGTGAGACTGCTAACCTCTAGTTTTGGAATTTACCAAACTGGAAGAAGCAGTCATTTAAAAATGTATTAACAAAACAATATTCAAAATGGAAAATACAGTAGAAATCAGTCCTTTGAGTTTATCAAGGAAAACAGTGAGTCGTCTCCAGGACTACCACGTCATGAGGAAAACTTAAGAGCTTTAAACACCAGCCAAGAGATGCAGCTCTGCGCCTTCATTTCATGAAGTTGATCCACCTGTCCTCCTCCAGTGCACGGCTTCTCAGAAGACATTTCACGGATGTTTGATCTTATCCTCTTCTAGACTTTAAAATTGTAATATTTAGGAGATCGAGTATTCAAAATGTACCATTGAGAATGATTGCCTGAAATATGCCAGTTTAGGCTGAAGCTATTTTACTATTTAGTCTTTTAAATTAATATCAACAATGAAAAGCAGTATTAAGAATGTTTGTGTTATTGTTCAAAACCTCTAATGAATAATTGTTTTGATAAGCTTTCTAGGGAAGTACTTAAGAGGGATTATTATATTAATTTTTCAGTAAAATTTCATGCGAGTCATTCTTCAAAGTGGAGATCCTCGACTCTAACCCTAACTTATTTAAAATCATGAAAGAGTATGTGAGATAGTCTAAAATCAAATTACTTGAAGCTGAATATTAACTATTGTCTTATAAATATTCTTTTCAAAGCAGATACAAAGAAAAAATACCATAGATTAGTATGTAAAATGACAGAGATTGTCAATGAACAAAAATGTATCGCCACTTAAGAAAATGTAAAAGACACAGAAAAGATAAAACAAACAGTGTGAGAGTAATTTGAGCTAGCTGAAAGATGACTAATAACAATATGAAGTCACAAAGAAATTGAACTTGAAGAGAACAATATACATTTTTTTACAATTACCAATTAAACCACACAATAAAAATAGCATCACTCTATCATCTTTCATTATATGAAAACATTAATACCACACATCAAGGGATCCCAGAAACTATTAATAATGCACTTAAGTGAACTGAAGTGGAGAGTATAAACACACATCTCCATAGCAGCCAATTCCAAAAGTGCCAGATGATGTCTCTCACAGGGCTCGCTCAAATCAAGTTCAAAAAGAAATTCTCAGTTCCTACAAGCCGTGAACTTACCATGTGATCCCTTAGAAAAAACAGGGTGCTTGTATGTCATTATTCACACTGTGCAGCAGTCATCCACAATTCTAGTAAAGGAAAGAGCTGGCAAGAAATATTCACATAAACAGAATAATGGATTGTGATGGAATATGTGTTATCTTCTCGGAAAAGCACTGGCATGACAGTGGAGGCAGACATAATGGGAAGAGAGAAGGAAGGTTAGGTAAGAGAAGCAGGAAGCCTTCCTTCCTGAACGAGAGTCATTTTTGCAGCCAGCTTAGCTTCTGTCAAATTCCTGGGTCAAATGTTATGGAAATGAAAAATAATCACCAAAATCAGTAATGGTAAGGAAAAGAATAAGTACAGAAAAGAAATGCCTGAAAGAAATGGATTCCACTGTGATATTTAGTTCCTGTAGAAGACAAAAGTTAAAAGAACTTGCCATGAAGTAGAAGAAAAAATAAATTCTGTCCATGGCTGCTTTCTGCTGTAATAGTGCAGTGCCAACAGGGAACACCCACTTCTACAAAAAGGGCATCCTTATCCCTGCCAGCTTATCTTTCTCACTGAAACATTAACTTCATATAGGCTACTGTAGCACTTCACACTGCTAAAAACCCACACTGAGAACTTCACATGAGTATGAGGGGTCTTCATAAAAACTTTGGCAAATACCTGTTATGGAAAAACTGTGCATGTCTCAATTTTGTACTAATATCAGCTTATATTTTATTCACTTTTCAATAATTTAAAATCTAATTAATTTATTTAAGACACACACACATAAATACAAAGAGAAGGGAAAGAGTCAGAGAAGCAGAGAGTGCTTGGGAGCTCCTATCCACTGGTTCTCTCATCAAATGACCGCGGGTCCAGGGCTGAGCCAGGACTGATACTGGGAACCAGGAGCTCAATCCAGTTCTCCCACGTACATGTCAGGAACCCACTTATTTGAGCCATCAATATTCTCTTTTAGGGTCTTCGTCATTAACATGAAGCTGGAGTCAGAAACCGGATTCAGGAAGCAGATCTAGGTACTCCAAAGTGGGATGCCAGGGTCTTAACTGCTAGACTAAATGCCCACTCCAAACACTTATATTTTAATGCCATTTTCAAACAATATTTTTCTTATTTAAGTATTACAAGTCTCTTTTTTTATAATAAGTCAAAAATGTATTATAATTCAGCATTTTTTAAACTTTTATTTAATAATAAATTTCCAAAGTACAACTTTTGAATTATAGCGGCTTTTCCCCCCATAACCTCCCTCCCACCTGCAACCATTCCATCTCCCACTCCTTCTCCCATCCCATTCTTCATCATGATTCATTTTCAATTGTCTTTATATACAGAAGATCAACTTAGTATAAACTATGTAAAGATTTCAACAGACTGCACCCACAAAGACACACAGAGTATAGAGTACTGTTTGAGTAGTAGTTTTACCGTTAATTCCCATAGTACAACCCATTAAGGACAGAGGTCCTACATGGGGAGTAGGTGCACAGTGACTCCTGTTGTTGACTTAACAATTGACACTCTTATTTATGACGTCAGTAATCAAATAATCTTTTTAAGTATCTTCCTATGTTCTCTACATCAAATGAAAAAATACACATGCATACATTACATATTATATGTCTGTATATCAAGTAATAAATTCATACACATTCTCATATTTACATGAAATATACATGTGTATACATGTATACATGAGGCTGGTGCTGTGTTGCAATGAGTTGATGTCTCAGTCTGCAGTGCCAGCATCTCATATGGGTACCTGTTCAAGTCCCAGCTACTCCACCTCTATTCCATCTCCCCGCTAATGTGCCTGGGAAACAGTAGAAGATGGCCCAAGTGCTTGAGCTCCTACACCCACATGGAAGACCCAGAAGAAGTTCCTGGCCCCTAGCTTCAGATCAGATCAGCTCTGACTGTCATGGCCATTTGGGGAGTGAACCAGCAGATGGGAGACCTCTCTCTCTCTCTCTCTCTCTGTAACTCTTTCAAATAGAGTAAATCTTTAAAAAAATACATATACACAAGCATATATTTTGCCCTTTATAATTTTAAAATAACATTGGCCTAAATCCTTGCTCAACTTTGCCAATCCCACCCTGGCCCTCACTTTGCTTCATTTATTCCTATATTTCATATTAAATGAATAGGGGAATGACAAGCATGACAGCCCCTAACTATTCATCTTCTGGCTATTTAAAATATATAAGAGGGAGCATTGTGCAGTTTACAGAGATGTTTCAGCCAGGTCTAATAAGATTTTCTTTAATCCAAATGAGTGGTAGTTTCAATTTTATAACCTAGAATTTTAACAGATAAATCACAATGTTTAAGAAGAAAGCTTAGAATGTACCTCTAGCTTTGTAAAATAACTTGCATGCTGTTTGCACCAGTGTATTCTTGTCTAAGGAGAAAAAGAGCAGACAGCATTTAAAAGGAGGACAGGAAATTGTGATTAGACACCTGTTTAATGAGTCAAATCCCTCACTTAACCTTGACCCCTCCACTCTTCAAGATCCAACTATTCTGACTTTAAAGGGAATTACTTTGCTTTTCTAATTCCTAGCTGTTTCCTATGCAATTGCCAGGATTGTAAAATGAAGGGGTTGTGAGAATTTCCACACTGTTTTAGAAGATGCTGTCATGCATCTCCTCCAGCATCTAAAAGGTGGCCCAAAACCTAATTGGAAATTCTTGCATGGAGGAATTTCCTTTAAATATTAATGAGTTCTGTAACTGTTTTTTTTTTCTTGAACAGCTGTAGAGTGTTAGCAAGAATAGTTTCACTTTATTTTCCCAAAAGTTGTGCTAAGTGCTAATCAGATCACAAGTTTAATTGATAAAATCAAGCTGAAGGGGAAAAAATGCAAGAGCAGTCTAACCAGGGAACAAATAATCTTAACCTTAAAATTACTCTTTTTTATATGTGTACACAGAGAATATTCAGTTTTTCCATGAATCATAATTGCCAGTGCCTTACCTCTCTAAGGGAGATTAGACAACGAAGTCTAATTAATTCCATAGCTATGGAGGCAGAGACTATAGGTAATGCATTAATTTGCTTTACTTTTAGAGACAATGAGAAATGTTTAACGACAAAAGTGAAGCTGTATTGCGTTGTGCTCCATGCACTGAGCATTTACGAATAAAGTGGTTTTGCTATTTCCAACGTTTTGTTAAGTGCTTTTTCCCTGAATGCCAAGGTAGACACAGCAAACACCTTTTAACATTTGGGATACTGCCATTTCCTGTAAATGGAGCCACATAACCGTGTGAGGTCTAAAGGTTTGTTTTTTGTACTTTTTGATGGCTTCCATTACACAAGGCAGAAGAAAACCAAGGGAACAGCAAATGGAGTGGGACGGGGGACTTACAAGTACCTCTTTCCTTTCCTAATTCCTTCCATGGGTGTTTGAGCCTCTGTGTCAGACCCTGTGCAGAATGGTTTATCTCATTACATGGAAAACACATAATACCTCGCAATGTTCTCATTTCCACTCTGCATTCCTTTTATATTCTCCATGACCCTGGTTACTAGCTTGACTCTCCCTGTTTTATAGGTAGATTGGACAGAAGCTGAGTATTGTTACTCAGTATTGACATGTTACTCCACGCCTACTCACTGACTCCCAGGAGAATCACCTGCACATCTCCTGGCACAGCCAGGCAGCAGGAATCAGGGCTTCTCAGGGAGACCACCAGGCTGCACCTGCTCTTTTTCATTCCATGTGGCTAAATGCAGTACTGTTCCCAAAAATCACAATGTGCTCATTATTCCTCATATATCTTCCTCTTCAAATATTCACCTGGAAGTCAATTACGTATTTATTTAATGCGAGGAAATGAGTAATCTGGCCTAAATTCCCCAGTTATTTTTCTCATTTTGCCTTGAAGGTAAATACTGTTATGTACACCATTGCCAAATACTACCACCTTTCTAAAATACAAGGCTGTCTCATGAAAAAATGGAATTAAAAGATAAACTTGCCTTGCTGAAAAATTTTTTGGAATCCGTGTATTTGAGGGATTTTGGATAAGCTCATGGAAAATGAACATTATGAGAAAGCTAAACACAGTTTTCAAAAATTCTTCACCAAACTACATTTATATATTAAATCCATTTGGCAAAAATTTTGGATTTCCCTTGGCTATTTTAGGTATTTGCTGTACTCAAATCATAGTATTTCTAGAAAACACCCATTGTATATTTATCAGTTACCTATAATACTTCAAGTAATGCATTTCAGAACCAGTAGCTGACTATCTTGCTTTTAAACAATTCATCTCTAGGATCTAGTATTTACTATAACTATACAGCATTTCAACATATTTGCAGGATGGACCACAAGGGCCCTGGTTTGGCTTCTGGCAATAGTTTCCTCCTCTTTTGAAAAAACTCAGGCAGACCCTTCTTGTCCTCTTCTTGAGATCATTCAGATTTGTTACTGAGGTTTATAAACTTGCATATATGATCATCGTATGAAACTGAGTTTTCTTTATTTTCTTACTAATTATTTTATTATAATTATTTTAATACTTTAATTTGACTACAGTGAGAAAAAGAATTTCTCATCTATTTGCTTTCCAGATTCATATTATTATTATTATTATTATTATTTTGTAGATGTCTTCCTGAGGGAAGGGAAAATATTTTATAAATAGGACTCAGCTCATCAAAGCAAATCTACAATCAAACCATATTAATGGAATGGGAGCATTTAGTTCAGATTCATTGACACATCTGCAAATACCATGAATTTGTAAGTACACATTTTATTAAAAAAATTTTGAGAGGAGTAGTGAGAGAGAAAGAGAGAGAATCGCATCCTGCTTCACTCCCCAATACACACAGATCTGAGATCCAGGAATCCGATCTCAGTCTCCCTTGAGGGTTATGGGAGCCAATTACTTGATCTACGACCACTTCCTCCCACAGTCCACATTGACAGGAGACTGGAGTCAAGATCTGGATCTGTGAACAGAACCCAAGTACGAGGTTGTGGGACATGGGCATGTCAATCACTAGGATACAGGCCTGCTCTTGTACTGTAGTACTCCTCACTGCTAAATTAAAGTTGAATGCTATTGGGGCCAGCGCTGCAGTATAGTGGGTAAAGCCACCACCTGCAGTGCCAGCATCCCATATGGCTACAGATTCCAGTCCAGGCTACTCCTCCTCCGATCTGGCTCTCTGCTATGGCCTGCGAAAGCAGTAGAAGATGGCCCACATGGGAAACCCAAAAGAAGTTCCTGGCTCCTCATTTCGGATTAGCACAACTCTGGCCATTGTGGCCAAATGGGGAGTTAACCAGTGGATGGAAGGCCCCTCTCTCTCTCTCTCTCTCTCTCTCGGACTCTCCTTCTTTCTCTGTGTAACTCTTTCAAGTAAATAAATGAATCTTAAAAAAAAAAAAAAAAGTTGAATGCTATTAGGTTTTAGATCAGAATTCAATTGTATATGAAGTAACTAGTATAAAATTAAAGTCTTGTTCCAGATATTTTAAATTTTAATAAATTATTGCTACTAACTCACCACCTCTCAGGACGTAGTATATTAAAATATTGTGTAATGCCAGTGAATCTGTCTAAAGTCACAGATGCTTAATTTCCCACTTGTCTATTTTCTATGTCATCAGCTTAGTTTTGAGGCTTATAAAGTAACATTCTTGATTTCAGAGTCTTATTAAATACCATTGTGTGTACATGTTTTGTGTGTTTGGGGGCTGACAGGGGTGGGCTGTGGTTGCCTTACTCTGGGCTGCTATGACAGGCTACCATAGACTGGAAGGATTCACTGAAATGTTTTCACCATGGTTCTGAGGGCTGGGAAGCCCACAGTCATGGTGTTGGCAGATTCAGTGTCTCATGGGAGCCTCTTGGTTTGCAAACCACCATCTTCTTGCCGTGCCCTCACATGGTGAAGAGCAGAGACAGACAGTTCTCAGGTGTCTTCTTAGAAGTATGAGGATCACATCTTCGAGGCCTCCTTCCTCATGACCTAATTACCACCGAGCTGCCCGCCTCCTAGTACCACACATGGAGGCTTTAAGAGCTCAGCATTCTGGAGTTGGCATTTGGCAGACCAGTTAAGACACCAGCATCCCACATCAGGCAGCCTTGTTCCTGACTGCAGCTCTGAATCCTGTTGCCCGCTCCCAGCTAACGCAGACCTGAGTGGTAGTCAAGACGGCACAGATGATTGGGTTTTGGCCACTCACAAAAGATACCTGGATTTGCTTTCTGTCTTCTACCTTCTGCCCCAGTCAAGATACAGCATTTGGGGGCATTTGGAACACAATCCAGCAGGGGGAGTTCCCTCCAGAATGTCTACATGTCTGAAATTTTTGTTAAAAATTCGAGTTGTGAATTTTAGAGGAAAACATTCAACTGCCATACTAGTGGCTGCTGGTGATCTGGTCACAGTAACATCACATCAACAACCAGGATCCCTCATACTCCACTTTCCTGTGTCTTGCAGTATTTGTCTATTGTGTAACCTAAATATGATGACTTAGTTTTTTTTAAAACTGTATTTATCCACTATTAAAAAACAGCTTAGTCAAGTGATTTTCGGGTCTAAATCTTGGCTTTCATCCAGCTGGTTGCTGTTTGTATGTTGTATGTACCCACGCCAGTGCATCCTAATTGCTGGAACTAAAAATGTTGCTGAGAGAAGCTCCAGGGGGAAAAAAAAAAGAGGAAAACAGTCAAGCAAAAATGCAAAAATGTACTCCAATTCTAATTTTTATTCAGACTTTAGTAGCTCAATTACAGGTGTAATAGTTAGTGATGATACACAGGAGACAGAATTCAATAGCAACATCACAAAACACAGATCTGTTCCTTAGCACTTTCCCTAATGTAAAATAACTAATTTAGTTAATAAATTTAGTTAATAAATAATAAAATTTAGTTATTTCCAAATTATTTCTACTTTTACTTTTCCTTTCAGGTTAGCACATAATGTCAACCAACATAACCACATCTAAACATTATAGAAATAGTGTCTATATGAAAAAAAGAATCAATTTCTGTTCTGAAAATAAAAGTAGCATAGTTTTGAATGACAAATCTTATGTAACTGTTTGAAGTATCATCTTTGTTAAAGATACATAGTATCTAAAATTCTGTACTAAATTTTTACCAAGATGGAGTTTGTACCCAAATCTGGATGGATTGACATATCCTAAGTTTGATACAAGAGTTGGTGATAAGATAGGAATCAATCAAATTAGTGGGTAAAAAAATCATCATTGCCAGTAAAATTGACAAAAATGTATCGTACAAAACATTGGGCAAGAGGCAGACACTGGCACAGCAGGTTAAGCCACTGTCTGAAGTGCTGGCATCCAGTATGGGCAGTGGTTCCTGTCCTGACTGCCTCTCTTTTGATCCAGCTCCTTGCGAACTTGTCCAGAAAAGCAGAGGAGAATGGCCAAAATCCTTGGGCCCCTGCACCTACCTGGGAGACCTGGAAGAAACTTGTGGCTCCTGGCATTGGCCTAGTCCAGCCTGGCCATTGTGGCCATTTGGGAACTAGACCAGAAGATGGAAGCTCTTTCTTTCTGTTTCTCCTCCTCTCTCTCTGTAACTCTGCTTATGAAATACATAAACAAGTCTTTTAAAAAATAAAGTCAGCAATAAGAAAATAGCTTCATCATATTAAAATACCAGCATATTTATTTACTATGTACAAGAAGAATGAGTGGCTCAACTGGATTCTAGAAGCCAATATTAGAGCAATCAAAACTCTACAGAGTAGAAAAAGTAGAAGATGTTGGGCATGCTTTATTAATTGCGACAAGCGTACTGATATGAGATGTGAATAACAGGAAATGAGATGAATGGCATATGGGAACTCTTTGTATTACTACTTCTCAATGATTTTTTGTGAATTTAAATTATTCTGAAATTAAAAAAGAAAATCTGTGCTCCACTTACTATAAAGTTATTTAACGTCTTTGTATATCAATTATCTCATTTTTGTAAGAGTTGATACAGGAAACTACTGTGTAACTTGTAAGTTAAATGAGCTAACACAAGCAATGTGCTTAGAACAGTAAGTGCTCTGTCCTGTTCTGTCTAAGCAGAGTCTACAGGGAATACATAGGCTAGTTGTACAGTCTTCTTAGAAATGGAAGAGAAGGTGGCACCAAGTGATAGCCACTCTCTCCCTGTGGGCTGCGTATGTGAAGTGTGAAGCCATGAAGTCTTACAAGGAAGCAAGGCTCTGTGCATCTGTGATTAGACTTACACACCAGTCACATGTTCTCTACATGTGACTGTTTTCACCCAACACAACTACTTAGCTCCCGCTGAATAGAAATGATGTCACTTTGGAAGTGAGTATAGAGGAGGGATTTAATGAAGAACAATTTTCTCATTTATCTAGTTGTGGGACCATAATTTCTTTCGTAACCAGACGTCTTCTCTGCCCACTGTGAGATGTATGAACTATGTACTATGCTTTTCATTATTCTTTACCCCATCCCTTGCCTTCCCTTGCCTTCCCTTGCCTTCCCTTCCCTTCCTTTCCCGTCCCTTGCCTTCCCTTCCCTTGCCTTCCCTTCCCTTCCCTTTGTTTTTCTTTCTTTTCCTTTCCTCTCTTCCTATAGTTAATATATAAGTATTTGCAGATGAAATGTAATGGTCTCCCCTAACTCCACCATCCCCAAATTAAGAAGAGTTTCTTCTTGTGTTTGTTGGAATCTCTTCTCTGACTCACTTGCCCTGAGTCCCAGAGATTAAATTGCCTGGAAAGGAAACTCATACAATAAAACAGTCCCTGGGATTAGGCCAGGAGGAAAATCTGCATCCCAAAACCTGGAAGCCAACAATTGTGAACCATCAGATGAGTTTGAAAAGAGATTTTGTGATTAATCAGAAATAGTATGATCATATGATGCTATAGCATTATAAAACCTTTCACCAAAATGGGAGGAAATACAAGAACTATACAATTTTGTGAATCGTACATAAGGAAACATATGAAGTTTTAAGCAAGGTGCTAGTCACACTGTGCAATATCATTAATGGGAAACATGCCAGCACAACCCCACTGTTTGGGAGAACATCCTTTGCCATGATTGGAATCTTTACAATAATGTGTACAAAAAGCATTTGAGGAGTTTAGGGGTTTTCTTTTGCGTTTGAGAAAATGTTACTTTTACTTCCAACAAACCCCCAAAATCTGTTAGAAAAACAAGTCAGATTTTTAGAACATTAATCTGTCTCTATAGAAAAATAATATTTTGATTAAATGCAGAGCTGCAGGAATTAATTAAATTTGCCATTTATGTCATTTTAAAATGTACATATTGCACTTTAGAAAAATTTGAATGGGAACGAATTAATCCAACTGAAATAAATGTTTGCTCTTCAGAATACATTTCACATTTCATGTGCAGCATTGCTGGGCTGCTACTCCGCCTTGGCACTAGTGAGGCTGCAGAAACTCAATTCAGGTGAAGGCTGCCCGGCCCACAACGACCAGCCTTCACTCCTGGAATCTCTTTTGTGGAAGGAGACATAGTCAACAACATATATTTGCAAGGAACTTCCAGGTGTCATGTATCAAGCAACCTAACATGGGCTTACATGGAAAGAAAAAAAGAAGCTTGCTTTTGTGAGATTTCTTGTTGTGTTTTTTAAAGGAAATTCCCACTTCTCGGTTATGTTGAATTCTCATTTGGCACAAGCTTCATTTGCCTTCTCTATGAATTTACAGACATGGACATGTGTGAATTGTCCCTCTTTCAAGTCTTTAAAACATTTTTGCATATGCTCTTGAACCAGCTGACTGAGTGCTGTTTTCAACATAGGTGGAAAGTAAATCACTATTCAACCAATCATCAAACACTTGTTCAATGCCTGCTGAGGACTGGAAAGCAGGAAACAAAGCCAAGGCCAGCTGAAGGTGAAGTGAAATGAAAAGAGAAGAAAAGGGTGTGTCTCTGCGGTGGTATTTACAACTTTCAACAGGTCACAAACATGAAGTCATTTAATCTTCAAAGAGGGAGAGTACCGCTGTGTTAATTTTCTGAGAAGCCAGGTGGAATGGAGATGTTAAATAACTGTCAAGTCCTTCACATCCTCATTGCAAATCTTGAATTTCAGATCCTCGTCATCTTGTGCCTTATATATTTCAGAAACTGTCCAATGAATCTGCCAAGCAAGTACAGTGAGCGTGTTCAGCTCACCTTACCTGATCCTTCACCTGGCTCCGCCTGGTGATCCACAGTCTTCTGTCATTCTTGACGCATGCTGACATGATGAGCACACCTCACTACCTGCCCTCAAAAATGTGCTCACCGTCCTTTGGTGTCTTCATGTCTACGATTCTTGCAGACCCAAAAGTGCTTAGCTGTCTTGTAGCAAGGTTCAAGATTCATCAGAAATCTCCCTGCTCTGTGGAGAAGTTTCTTCCCTGCTCATCCTTGTAGATTGTGCTTTTTCAGCTAATTCCATCCCCATCACGGGTACCTGTCTGCAGACTCATAATTACTGCCAGGTCACTGTGGTTTCCTCCTTGGCCTGAAACGGTGAAATTCTTGGAAGCAGGTCTTTCACCTTATTAACTTTATTTTTACATGCCCAAAACAGCATCCGTTTAGCATCTGATACACAGTAGATGCTCAGTAAATATTTAGCATACTAGTTAATGATGAAGGCAAGAGCTAAGACATTTCTCAAAATATTTAACTAAGTTAGAAGCAAAATGGATCTATTTCATCTGTGCTGTAGGAGAAGCACTCAGATTTATTCTCAAATGTGCATAAGTAGAAACTAACGTGATAATTTAGTTAGGTTTTTCTTTCCAAAGTCTATTTCCAAGCTGAGCAAACTGGAATCTTGCTTGAATAACATGAGGTATTGAGACTCACATAAACTCTGTCCATATTTTTCACCCTCAGTGAGCATCTGTACATATTTAACAAACAGTGTTTGTGTGAGCAGGGAACATACCAAGCATTTCTTTTCCACTTACGTAGAGGCATCTGTGGCAATAAACGACTAGGAGCCTCATCACGCTGTGAACTCTCTGACATTCCCCAGTCCCCACTTCAAGCATTTCTGCAGGTTTCATGGACTTAATGAAATTTTCTAGGAGAAACTTTGCTCCCTTTTCATCACAAGTTGTTAGAATCTTTTTTGATGCTGTGTGCCTGTATGAAGATTGGCTTTTCATGTGCATAGTAGGAAATTAAACCAGACATTCACCGCGTTTGAATTTCTCAGAGCCACAGTTTGATGCCTAAGTTGCTCATATTTTTAAATGAATTGCATTCCCAACTGATGAAAAGTAAAGGGTTCCGTGGGGAAGCAAGAGGAAAACTGTAAGCTTCTTCATGAGCTTCCCAGGATGCTTCCTTGCTATGGTCAGAATAGAATCACAGAAAATAAGCACTTGTGATTCTTACTCAGCTATTTTCACCCACTTCCCTACGGGAGTCATACCAATCAGGGTAAGACTCACCTCCAGTGGGGTCCCAAAGGACATAAATGCTCCATAAAGGCTCCACCCTTGTCCTAATTCAAGAGTCAACATAGAAACTAGAATGAGCCTTTCACTCATAGAAACTTTGCCTAGGGAATCACCAATGTTCTATTCTAAATGAATCAGAACAAAGTCCTGTCAAAGTGATGATCGAATCGACTCTACTGTATACTCAGACACAGCATTCAGATACAGGTAAAACCAGCAAATACTAGTAAGTGAAGGCCTCACAAGTTTTCACAGTCTCTCTATGACACTTTCTAATTCTGGTGTAGAATTAATGGTATTTCCTTAGGATGAGTCCTTCCCCACTGAGCACCATGGAGACTACAGTCCCTCACTGTTTCTGTTATGCTCGCAACATAAAATATGCAGTCAGAATTTTCTTGTAAAAGTTTTCTTACAGTACTTGCCTTTCCTAATTATTTGTGGCACTCATGTTTCTACATTATTTTATGCTAGCATAGGGCTCTTGGGATTCTCAAGGATTTCCCCCTGAACAGGTCAAGGAGTTTGATTCTAAAATAGAGGGGCACAATCAGACAGCAATCAGATATCTTCACTTATTCCAGTTGCTACAACCTATACCATAGCCTGGATAGCATAATTAATAGTCACTCATTTCTCACCGTTTGGGGGCTGGAGTCCAAAGTCAGGGTGCCAGCAGATCCTGAGTCGTTGAGTGTTTGCTGATGGTGGTCTCCTCATTGTATCTTCAAACAGCAGAATTCAGTCCTAGCACCAGTTTAGGCCCAATTGTGCACCCTGCAGGTCCCGGCATAGAACTTGCCTCTTCTAAGCCTCTGTACTGCATGATAGAGGCTGCCATACCAGATGAGTTCGATGTCACAGAAAGTCTCCCATTTATCTTCCAGACATTCTGGAGGGGGCTCTGAAAATAACCAAGCCTCTTGGCCATCACTGATCTCCACTGAAATTTTCCCAGGCAACTCTTCTAGAGTAATTCCATCAGAGCAAACCCAGCAATCAACTCTGTGTTGCAGCCAGGAATACACATTCGCACGTCTGCTCTTTGTCTAAGTCTTGGCAGGTCTTTATCCTGCAGAGAACAATTATTCCTGCAGGGGAATAACTCATCGAATTCTTTTTTGCTTTCTTTTATTATTCTTTTATTAAATTTCTGCCCTTTTGAAATACTTTTATATACTCCTGAATTATATTCATTTAGACAAAGTCCTTGAAGACAGAGCTCATGTCCTCTGTGCCCTGCCTGTACAGCCCAGAGCTCTACAGTGACTTACAGTATTGATGTGTAACAATGACCTTGTCCTCACGTGGGATCTTTCCTTTAACAAACAATGGATGATTTCTAAGATTCAAAAAGACACTCCTGGGATAACAGCGATCATCACCATGATTTCCTTGACTTGTTCCCAATATTTATGCATCTACATTGCTTATTTACTTTTCTCATTATCTACATCTGGATAGTCAGACATTATTCTTGAGAAGACGTAAGATTGTATTGAAATTTGTTCCTTATTGTTTATAATTAAGAAGACTGAAAAGTGTCTACATTTTTGTCTTCATGAAATCATTGGGCTCAAGTTGAATCCTAGAGTAGCTTTCAGTTCAAGTTCATGACAGAAATGCTTTTTCTTTAATACTCTGGTACCAGAGTTCATCAGAGATCAGACCCCTCTTAGGATCAATCTGCCTTCTCTCCAGCTGGGCCCTGATGAATTCATGCTTGGGTTACCATCTGAAAGCTGCACTAGTTTTCTAGGACTGCAATAACAAATAATCGTGAACGTGGTGCCTTTAAAACAGGAGGCATATCCTTTCACAATCTCGAGGCCAGGAGTCCAAATTCAGCGCTACTGGGCTAAAGGCAGGGTATTGGTGAAAAGGAGCTCCTTCCAGAGATCAATTAGGGGAGTATGCTCACAGCCTCCTCTATGTTCTGGGAGCCACTGGCAGCCACTCCCTGTCTTCGCATCACCCCCTTCTGTGTGTGACACTTTCTTCTGTGGACATCAATGCCAGCTTTGGGCCCCACCTGGAGAATCCAGGATTATTTCCTCATCTAAAAAGCCACAACAGAATCACATTCGTGAAAGACTTTTTTTTCCATATAAGGAGACATTGACCACCCCAATGGGTTCAGGCTGCTACCTCTGAGGAACTTTTTCCAGTCCACTCCACTGACGAGGTACAGAAGACAGCAAAAAACTCAAAGAGGTGATTTTGAGCAATAGACTCAGGCCATAGAAACATGAGTTCATTTGTGCTACATGTGTGGTAACAACAGCACAGGATGTCTGGGATTCTGACAGCAACCGTGTGTGCACTGGCCAGAGAAATTTCATATCTGGACATCAGACAAGAGAAACCTCAGAATGACCATCCGCTGAGATCAGCAACTGTCATGTGGACAGCAACAGCCGTAATGTAACTGGGCATTGGCAACGGTGCCTCTTTTGTTGGACAGTGACAAGGGCATAATTGGTATATATTAGTAGCCTCCTTCTAAATCTGACTTCAGAATCAAAAGCAGACATTACAACCCTGATTCAGAGGAAACAAGGAAAATATTAAATGCAAATCAGAAGACCAGAGGAATGGGTTGAGGAACCTTCCAAGGACACATCCCCTGAGGATGTTCCAAAGTTATTTGAAAGAATTTTACAAGAACCCAGAATGCTAGCAGACACATGCCCTCTTGGGTCCCAGTGTAGCTCATAGGCTGGTTGTTTGGGAAACAAAAGTGACATGACCGTGATCCTACTCCTGTGTCCTGTATATTCATGTAACTTCATTCTTAGGATTTCTGTGTGGACCACTCACATGCATGATGTATTTAGCACTAAGAACAGATGAATTCATGATGCTTCATGCTTTAAATCAAGAAAGTTTCCCCACAGGCAGCAGATTGGCTTCTCACCAACAACCCCACATGGAAAGATGTTTTAGAGATCTTTGATTTTCTCAGCAGGAATCTTTACAGACTCTTCTGTGCACAGCTCTCCTGTAACTACATGGAGCCAGTGCTCTCACTGCAGTGTGCTGAGTTCCACAAACCCTTCCTCGAGGTGTGCTCTGACACGCAACAGGTGCTACTCTTCTTGTTCATCCTGGACACCTGTGACTCCCTGGCCATTGATTCACTGAACGTCCTTCATGCTTCAGTCACTTATCCTATATTCTTGAAGCACTCAAAGATATTCCATAATAATAAAAAAATAATCTGCTCTAAATCTTCTTTTTAGAGTCTTCCATGCAGCACTATATCCTTTGGGCAATGAGAAATCTAATCCATGAGTGAGTTTACCTTTGAGCTTTTATCCCCAGGCCATTGCTTTCAATAGGTGCTCAGTAAATGTTTCTAACATGAATCAATTAAATACACATGATTATATGAATTACTTATTAACAGAAAAGACGCTGGAATCAGAAAAACCTAAATTCAGTTTTTAGTTCTCCCAAAGACAGAAATATTTGCTGTCACAGCAAAATTGTTTTAAATGTTTAATCTCAAACCTCATCACAACTAACTCTTAGATAACAACCTAAATTGCCTTCACACAAATTGCTAAATATTCTTTGCAAATCCATTTTCCTTAACAGAGATATGACCTTCTATTTTGATTTATTTTTTTCCACTGGAGCCAGTGCCAAGAGAAACAGATCAAATATAACTGATCAGGAATGAGACCAGGTAGCCCAGAGTAGAAAATCAATCCCAAATCAGGAACTAATTCGGAGAGCTATGGCAAGGGGCCAGGGAATCCAAAGAGAGAAATAAAATTACAAGTGAGCTAACATGGGAGGCAGGATTTATGTCAACATTACTAGGAGCAAGTGGTATGGTTGGGATCATTGTGATTGAGATTTGGAGCCAAGGGATTCCAGTGTCAAGGCCTCCCTAGTATTTGGGTGTCTCATCTTCAGCAGGAAGCCAGTTGGCCTTCAACAATGTACCTCCTGGTATTAAAACGGTGGTGCCAATAGCTAGCCTGTGATACTACCCATCTCTTATTCATGACCACATGGGTTTTGTTAAAAGGATGTTAATTAATTAATTAATCAATTAATTTAAGAGGCATCTACTAATTCACACTCCAAATGCCTGCAACAGCCAGGGCTGGGATTGAAGTCAAGAGCCAGGAACTCAATCCAGGTCTCCTATGTGAGTAGCAGGAACTCAATTATATTAACCACCATTTCTGCCTCCCAGAGTCTGCACTGCTAAGAAGCTGGAGCCAGGAGCTGTGGCTAAGAATTGAGCCCAGGCACTATGATATGGGATGTGGGCATTTTGTTCTGCATCCTAACCACTAGGCCAACCACAAACCCCATGATTGTGCAGTTTGAGCACTATAAAACTTAGGTCTACCACTTCCACTTAGCAAAAGGAACCAGCTGGTAAATATTTACTAGAAGAAGCTGGGTTCATGGACGCAAACACTGACTCATTCCACTTCTATCCCATAGTTATAGCCAAAATATAGTTGAATGAAATGAACTGCAAGTTTTGTGTGATTACGTGGGAAGGATTTGAGTTAATAATGTAAAACAGAGAACAGTGTCATCTATGTACCTATGTTCTGTGACCTTTCCAAACAACGACCTATTATAGAAGAGTCTCTAAGAGGCTAGAGGTTTGTTCTATGTGTGATCACGGGGAGAGTTATCTGACGTCCCCAATCTTGCTGAGGCAGTTAGACTGGATGTTGCTCAAGAAAAATAAAATAATGTGGGCGGAGAGCTGATGAGTCTGGAATTTCTTCAGATAATGATCCATTCAGCTTCAAAAGGGTGTGGCTGAAAGTTGTATTTTAATACTGAAGGCTTCAGACAAGGGACACATATGACATATGCAATATGCCAATTCCAAATGTACATATATACTATAAAACTTGAAGGCTTGCTATTAGAATATTTCAGTAAATTAACAGGGTATGTTACATGTCTTGTAACTCTTGACTTGGGAAACCATATTAATGTGGTAAGGTTCAGTTTTACCAGTTATGATATAGAGCAAATGTCTTCCTTGACTTAATTTAAAACAGAATTATATTGATAAATAAGATGGTAAATATTTGTATTTATTTAGGAGAAAGTCACAGGTAGCTATATGCAACTCAGTCTTAACATTTTTACAACTACTAAGTGCTCTGAACTAAGTCTGCAGTTTCTCGTCTCAGAAGATGAAAATACCAATGTGATATGACATATTCAATGGCCTGCCTGTTTATGTGGGGACTTCTAGTAATAAATCCTTTAATATACGTAGTTTATACTTGTATAAAGTAATTCAATCCCAGAATTTACCTAGGTGGAGTACAGTGTGTATGGGCTTCATTATCTGCCGAGAAAACAAATTTGCCGGGTATTGATGAACAAGATTAATTTGTGTCAGTATATGAAACTTTATATTTTCTTTGTATTATAGACTAATCAATCACCAATACTTTAAATAAGGCATTGTATTTAGCCTCTAATATTCTCAGTTATGATAAATGTAAGTAAAATCTTCTCAATTATTTTTATGCCTATGTAAATACACACATGCTGCATATTATGCTTACATAAAAATTATGTGCCATATAATTTCAACCTACAAATGCCTAACATTACCTTAAGAAATCCATTACTCTAGAATATTTACCTTTGACCACAGCGTTGGTCGTGATGTGGCATGTTCAGTTAAATTCTCAGTTGTCTGTTGGTAAAAACAACATCCAGGTTTGAATCCAAAGCCCGCCATTCGTAGTGTAAATGACATAGTTCTCTAAATGCAAGTATTATGTTTCCTGTGGAGCCACCTGGATTGCCAAAGCCGTTCAATGTGAAACATACCCAGACGAAGGCAGCCAAGCATACCTGCAGAGGGTCAGCAGGGTGTTAAGTGGAGTCCCCAGTAACGCAAAGCAATCAGGCACCAAGCCAAGGATTTCCTTGTAGTCCAGCCATGGGGCACACATCACTCTAATGGCTTGAAAAATTAATGTGTTTCTAATTCCAGTATTCTTTACCATAGATATCATTTTGTGTAATCTGGAAAGGTATAAAGTCTTTGGGTTAAAAAAAAATAACAAATTAGCAGCCTCTTGTTGAACTGCACTTACTGCCTTGACATTGAGTAATGATTTGAGATTAGACACCGTACATTTTCCATATACCTCAGAATAAAGTCAAATTGCCTGTTTTATGTGTCCTACTGCTGTAGGTTTTTACATCCAAGTCTGACACTATTGAAGCTAGTTTACTTACTTCACCAGCTAAAGTCTTTTCCACTTCACTTGGCATGCAACACTGTCCAACAAACTGCTCTCCTCTGTGTTCACCTCCTTCTACAAATCTTGATACACTTGAACTTCCAGGTAAAGCATATCCCTGCCTTGGACAATGGCAGTTCTATCTAGCACTATCTTTCTGTATCTCAATAACAAATTTATGTTCAATTCTACACATATGCTTCAATCTCTGGCACAATATAGAGTGTACTTGAAGGTAGTTCACATTTGTAAATAAATAATGAAATGACCATATACAAATGTTTCCTTAAGTACCTCAGAATATAGAGATGCAAAGGATATTATATTTAATCTTAAGTAAACCTCAATTGAGACAGGGAGACAATAATGTAAACAACTAACTAATAAAACTACAGAAGCCGACACTGTAGCATAGCAGGTAAAGCTGCTGCCTGAAATGCGGGCATCCCATATGGGCACAGGTTCGAGTCCTGGCTGCTCCACTTCTCATCGCAGTGGAAGACGGCCCAAGTCCTTGGGCCCCTGCACCCACATAGGAGACCCAGAAGAAGCTCCTGGCTCCTGGCTTTGGATTAGCGCAGTTCTGACTGTTGCAACCAATTGGGGAGTGAACCACCAGATGGAAGACCTCTCTTTGTGCTTCTCTTTTCTCTGTGTAACTCTGACTTTCAGATAAATAAATAAATCTTTTAAAAAACACAAAGGATATTAAATAATAATGAAGGTGTCATAAGAGATCAGCCAAAAAAATGAGTGAGTTCAGCCAACGCTTTCTAAGAATGGGTTGTTAAATATTAGGGCTTCCATATGTAAATATAGGAAAATGCATGCCCAGCTTCAAAAAAATGAGCCACGCTTTATGCTATTAACATGTGATCTGTGTGTTAACAATGTTCTCTCCTTTTGTGAAGCTGCTAGGAAAGCCCACTTCATCTTGAAGTTTTTCTTGAAGTCAGCACTCATCCCCTTGACCCTACACTCCATACTCGCCCTATGCATAGAAAGGCGGCTGCGTTGATCAGGTTAGGCACACTGGGCTGCAGCAGCACTCCATCCCCAAGGTAGCAGTGACTTTTCAGAGAAGACCCTTGTCTCACTGAGGCTCCAGGGTCATCTCAGGCTGCAACAGCCGTACATGACCTCCCCAGACCAGTCTCCTAGGGCCACTGTGGCATCCTTTGCTGAGTCCTCTGCATTCAACAAGCCACACTAAAAGGGCGGCGATGGACATGACAAGCCTTGACGCAATGCCATCAGTCCACCCCATGTTTTATGAGTGAAAGCTACATAGCCGTAGAGATGTACAGGGACTGGGTGTTTGAGTGTCTGTGAACCAAAATAACCTGGAAAGCTCTCACAAACACATAAGAGTGCTTGTCACATTCAGTTCACATTTAACACAACTCCCATGAAATATTTGATCTCAAACTGGATTACTCTTTAACCTTTCTCATCACCATGTAATTTCAGTACTTATCAGGAAATGACTTATATTATAAAATGGAGATCAGAAAAGACACACAGATAGTTATTTTTATAATGACTTATATAGATTTATCATACCTATAAAATAACAATATGTTCATTTATAGAAAGGAAGTACATCTACCATTTTCATAACTTTCATTTAGCAAATTAAAGTTGATTATTTATATATGACAATAGTATCAGTTTAATTACGTTGGACAAAATACCACTCAGTGACTGGTAAGTAGATTTTTATAAAGCTATTATGCTAATAAAGGTGTTATATCAACAACTACTAAATCACATGATATATGAAGTCTTTCATTTTCTTAAGTAGTTCATTGCTTTCAAAATAAAATCGTGACATTTTAAAAAGAAGGGTACACTTTAATTTTTAAGATGTTCAATTTCATGAAAACATTTTATGCATGTACTAAAATTTACACTTTCCCAATAAAAATATTATACCTTGTAGCATGCAATCTGTTTCAACATTTTCAGTTTTAAATACAAAATTCTGAATCACACAAAATTACACAACTTAAACAAGTCAATTTCCATGCTTTTCAAATTCCTAACCTATGCTAACGTTGTTTATTTCAAATACATCATTTCAAGGTAGAAATTTGCAGTCCTACTTGGAGATATGAACTACACCCAATTTCAAACCTTTATGGGGTAACTTGTTAAGGCATGAGCACATGGCTGGGTCCCATTGAGACAAAATTAACTATGTAATTGGGAATTATCCGAATTAATTTTAAATAGGAAACAGTGTTTATTAAAGGATAATTGATCATCCCACTAGTGTAAAGAATTCATAAATAGTGTAAAATCTCAGTTCTAGTCATGGAATTATTGAGAACTTGGACCAATGGGGCTCTCCTCTCACCAAGAGTATTTTACCTTTGAGACTGTTTCAAATTGTCAGGCAATGGCAATTAAATAAAAAGAGATCAACTTTTAGTTGAATTTATTATTGCTTCAAAATTTTCTATAGAGAATAATTAATTCCAGCTGCGTGTGAATGTGTGTACCAGGACTGTCTAATCCAACATCTAGCAGCTAACAGCCAAAAATGACTGCCCAGAAAAACCCATTATCCAAAGTACATCTAAAATATGGGTATTTAAGCAAAGCCCAGGCACAAGTTTATTCACCAGATTTTTATTGCACCTGCATATCCAATGATGTTAGTTACTGGGGCTACACCAGTCAATCGAGACCCATTGATCATACAACTAGTGCGGGGGGTGTCAACACATTGTGCAGCTATATCATGCAGCTATTAACCTACAGTAAGAGACTGTAAGAAGTGCAGTGAGGGAAACAATAGAGACCCTAATCTGATTTAAATTAAGCTGTTATGGAAAATTTTCATGAAGTTAAATTTGAACTTTAATTTCAAGAATAAAGAGGAATTAGGAAGGTAAGGAGGTGAGAAAACCACTCCAGGTATTCCTGAAATCTGTAATCCTGGCAAGGGCTTGGTTTCTGGAGGAACCAAGCAGATGCAGTCTGAGTATCCCATCAACTTGTGTGGAGACACAGCTGCCCAGGTAGATGGAGAAATGACAGAGAGCTTTTTGAGAACAGCAAGCTTTTTTTGGAGTTTTATTCTAAGTATGAAGAACGTCCCTGGAAAGTGTTACATAAAGAATGGATGCGATCAACTGTACATTTCCATTCGATTACTCAGATTGGTACATGGAGCCTGGATTGAAATCAATAAAGAGAAGAGACAGGAAGACTAGAAGAGTTGGGTGTTTTATGATAGAGGGTGTGAGAAAGAGGGAGGCAGGAATGACTCCCAGCTTTCTGGCACAAACAAGAAGAAGAAAAACAAACAACAATAAAAACAAAGCACAAGTACAGAGTCAGGGTGTCCTAAATGAGTGATAAACGTGTGGTCCAGCAGGAAAGTCAAGGGCTTTGTGTGGGTTGCATTAAGAGTGGAGACGTCACAAACATGTCCCACACAAACAGCCCAGCAGTTGTACGTCCAGATGAGGAACAGGTTTCTGAACCTGATGAAGACTCAGGAACACTTCACATGTTATGCTTGTAAAGATGCAGCAATTAAATCATAATAAAAGTCAATTCTGATTCTGGGTATGTTTCCCTTTCTTTTCAAGATACACTATGTAGCAATTAATTTTACAACAGGAATTCTCCCCTGAGAATTAGTAAGCACTTAAAAGCATATAAAACAGGAGAGCACTTAAAGTGATTTTTAAAATAAAAAGTATATATTTTTCTACAAAATAGTATTTTATGCTTGCTGCTAAAGCAAGATTATATCTGTATTTTAACAGAACTTCATATGTATTAAATTTAATCAGTAATATAGGCAAGTAAGAGAAGAAAGTGCTGAAAGTCCTTAAGAATACTACAATACCAAAAATAATAACAATGAATGCAAAAGAAAATCAATTGCTAAGCTAAGAGCATTTATAACATAAAAAGCTGGATCCTTCATCACTTTGTTTTTTTATCAGTTTTAGCACTTCATATTATGAAAACCTACATTTGAAAAGTAAGAACTAGATATTTGAAGTATAGCAAAGTATTCAGTCTATGCTAAAAGGTGATAGAATTTTATATTTTTTAAAATTCAGAACAAAGCAAAGACAAATATAATTAAATAGTTTATTTATATTTAATCATACTAATAAGTCATATGTTAAATAATAAAAGGATTGGGTTGGAATATCAATGGCCTTTTCAAAGTGGGTATTTGAAAATAGCAAGAGCCATTATTTACTAGGCCAAGGTCTAGTCCGTTTAATATTTCTGTTTGATAGTTTACTTGTGCTCAACCATGAAGAGTTTTAGATCTATTTAAAATATTAACATGGTTTATATTGATGAAATCACTATTTAAAGTTTTGCAAGGTAGTGAAAAATTATTCGCTAGTAAAAATAAAGTATTTGAGAGGTATTTGGAAGAGACTGTAACTGTCAGATTCATATAAATGTAGTAAAAAATAAACTGCAAAAGAATAGCAACATGTGAGTTCCTGGATTATTAAAAATGGACTATTTTGTTGAGCTTGATTTAGTAGAATTGTCTCATAGCCTTTGATTAAACCAAGTCCCCTACTCACCAGTAAGAGAGGACAGTTATGTGACTGGAGTGTCTTGTGCATAGTCTAGAAGAAGAAAAATGTGTAAATATCAGTATAAAAAATAAAGGTCATATAAGTCTCACAACTAAGTTCTAAGTAGACAGCCCATACTAGCTGGAGGATTTGAGCACCTGCACAAAATTCCAGCAAAGTGATCTTGTCCCCACAAGTGATGCTCCTAGAACATAATATATTAAGCCGGAGATGCACTAACAGGAGCCCATGGGCAAACCCTGCCTAGCACTTCTTTGTGAATACAGTTTAATTAGAACACACCCACACCCATTTTGCATATTATCTGCGGCTTCTATTGTACTCTAAGAAGAAGTTGATTATTTGGAGCAGAGATGGTATAGTCCATTAATCTTCAATTACTTGCTATTTAGCTCAATGCATTAAAAATGTTTTCCACCCCTTGTGTTAAACTATAAGCATTCAACTCTAATATATATGTTTAAATATTACAGAAAAGCTAACTTTTGCCTAATATCTTTTTATACATGTGTAAAATTAAGAATTGATAGGAAATTAGCAACTGCTTCTTATGTATGCTTCTAGTCTCAAAGTAGATTATCAAGTAAAATTTTAATCATCTTTCAAACGTGTTAATTTAGAGAGTATTAAGTGATTTTCCTAATGAAATCTCTAAAATAAAGTGCAACATGACAAATGGTGTATGTACAACACATAAATAATACATTTCCAAAAAGGACAAAGAAAGTGATGTATATGCTGTTAGCTACTCAAAAATCCTGTCAATAAATACATAGAAACTTTTATGTGCTAGATTCACAAAAATGACATTAAGTTAAAAGCATTTTGTCTGTTCTCATAAAGAATAAACTGTAGTAAAGGTATCAATCACCCAATGCACTTGAAATTACAATTGTGCTCAATGAAACAATAGAGATGTTAGGGTACTTTACGAAACACTGTAGAAATCAATCTTCACATGTCGGTGTGAATTTAGCTAAAGGAAGGGATATAGTAGAACAAAATCACAGTTCAGACCAGAAGCCATCATCAAGCAGAGGAGGGAGCCAAGCAACAAACACAGCAAAGAATGAAGATCAGCAGTGCACAAGTTCACATATCAAGATTATAGCAGAAGAGCCATGGCAAGTGCAAATTCAACCTCACTTGGAGGAGACTGTCCATTTCAAAGAATTCTGCTTCCAGAGCACCACTTGTCCCAAATCATGCCATGTTTTCTTGTTGGATTCTATCTCGCTTCCACCACATTTCAGCAATAAAAAATGGATATTTTCATCTAATAAAAAAAAAGGCTGGCGCCACAGCTCACTAGGCTAATCCTCTTCCTGTGGCGCCAGCACCCTGGGTTCTAGTCCTGGTTGGGACACCGGTCCTGTCCTGGTTGCTCCTCTTCCAGTCCAGCTCTCTGCTGTGGCACGCATGGGAGACCAGGAGAAGCACCTGGCTACTGGCTTTGGATCGGCGCAGCGCACCGGCTGTAGCGGCCACTTGAGGGGTGAAACAACGGAAAAAAGGAAGACCTTTCTCTTTGTCTCTCTCACTGCCTAACTCTGCCTGTCAAAAAAAAAAAAAAAAAAAAGAATAAATAAGTTAGCCAAAAAAGGTCTCTAAAACCAAGACTCAATGTGTTGCTTTTTATTGCTGATAGAAGACTCCTGTGGAGTGAATGGAAACTTGAAGTGAATGGAAACAAACCTTCAACACCATTGTCTTACCAAAGACTGAACTTCATGCAATACTAAGTATAAATAATAAGCTATTTGTGGCATTACTATTTTAATTTGTATAATACTAAATTTGAAATAAATTATTTACAAATAACATAATAAAATATAAACCTCGGAAGCATGATTTTGAAAACACTTTAAAATATGCTCTATATGAACATTAAAATATTAGATGTAGAATGATGTAAGATGAAGAACATACTTTTAAGCTGATGGACTATGGGTTAAAAAGTAAGTCTGTCTCCACATACTTGTGTACATAGCTTCCATGAAATTGGGGATCATATCTGGATCTCCAGTCTAGCTTTGAAAAATGCCAGCACATGGTAGGTGCTCATGGAATACTTCTGAGTAGTTTAATGGTCAATTTATTTACACCAGGTGTTTATTGTGTGTAATCCTAGAGCCAGTATTCAATTTCAGGCTAGCATTCATCCAATTCCAAGGCTTAAGGGACTACCAGAACTTGCATTTCTTTGGGTTGGCAAATAGACTCATGTATAATGCTTAACAACCTAATCCATGGAGTCTTTAGGAAGCCAAAGGAATCTATGTGAATATGTTTTGAAAAATACAGAAACACTGGAAAGAAACATTTTGAAATACTGAGGTTAAATAATCTTCCAAACTTGAAGACTCAATATTCTCCAGAAATATGGAATTGGGAACGGGAATCATCTTAAAACAGTTTTCCCATTTGTTTAGGGTGATTGCCAAACTGCCAAACTTCTAGTGCATTCTTTCTTTTTATTTTTTTAATTTAATTTTTTTCAGGCAGAGTAGACAGTGAGAGAGAGAGACATAGAGGAAGGTCTTCCTTTTCTGTTGGTTCACCCCCCCAATGACTGCCCTGGCCGGTGCACCACGCTGATCCGATGGCAGGAGCCAGGTGCTTCTCCTGGTCTCCCATGCGGGTGTAGGGCCAAGGCACTTGGGCCATCCTCCACTGCACTCACGGGCCACAGCAGAGAGCTGGACTGGAAGAGGAGCAACTGGGACAGAATCCGGCGCCCCGACCGGGACTAGAACCTGGTGTGCCGGCGCCGCAGGCGGAGGATTAGCCTGTTGAGCCAAGGCTCAGGCCCTAGTGCATTCTTTCTTAATGGTTCATCATTACATATCATAGATCCCAAGTTAATGATTTTTTTTAAATTTTATCATAATATAAAGCCATAAAAGCATTATATTTTATTCAACCCAGATCCCAACAAATTCTTTGGAAATAATTCCTTCTATACCACATAGTCAAGTATGAACAAAAACTAGAATGTATGCATTTTGGAAACCTTAAAATCATGTCTTTCTTTTTTTTTCTTTTTTTTTTTTTTTTTTTTGTCTGTGCCACAAGAAAAATATCCTCCAATTTCCTGAGGTCATTCTTCATTGATGGGCATCTGATCTCTGGGAGCATCACCAACAGAGGAACTTACTTTTAAGTCATCCACTACTGGAGTATCTACTCAGTGGAGAAAGAAAAACAGTGATACTTTGAAAGAAATATTTGATCCAATATGGAGAAAATCTCTACTCTGCTATCTAAAGCTACATAAAGCTTTTTTTCTTATATTTTTTAACCTATACTTCTTCCATATATAGAATGGCAAATTTCAATATTATCAATTTTGAAATGTTCCTTTTAGCCAGGGAAAAACAAGCATAAACTATAGATAAAACTTTTAATTTTAAATTTAAGACTTGGTTACACAGTCTTGTGCATGGTGGCTTTAGGTTATGATTTTAAATTTTTATTAATTTATTTTATTTGAAATCTGGAGAGAGGAGAAAGAGAAAGAGGTAGAGAAGAGAGAGAAAGAGAGAAGAAAGAAATTAAGATCTTCCACTTCCATCCTCTGGTTCACTCTCCAGATGCCCACAACAGCCAGCGTTGAGTCAAGCCAAAACCAGGATCCAGGAACTCAATTGGCATCTCCCATGTAGGTGGCAGAAATCTAATCCTTTGAGCTGTCACCTGCTATCTCCCAGGGTATGCATTAGCCGGAAGTTGGAATCAGGAAAAGAGTTGGAACTCGAATCTAGGCACTCCGGTACGGACACGAGCATCTTTACTAAAGTATATCAACTGCTGAGTTGTCATTTTTGAAATGATAAAAAGCCAAAGTGATAACTCTTTAAAGAAAATGAATGTAGGGCTGGTGCCGCGGCTCACTAGGCTAATCCTCCACCTTGCGGCGCCGGCACACCAGGTTCTAGTCCCGGTCGGGGCGCCGGATTCTGTCCCAGTTGCTCCTCTTCCAGTCCAGCTCTCTGCTGTGGCCAGGGAATGTAGTGAAGGATGGCCCAAGTCCTTGGGCCCTGCACCCCATGGGAGACCAGGAGAAGCACCTGGCTCCTGCCATCGGATCAGCGTGGTGCGCTGGCCACGGAGGCCATTGGAGGGTGAACCAATGGCAAAGGAAGACCTTTCTCTCTGTCTCTCTCTCACTGTCCACTCTGCCTGTCAAAAAAAAAAAAAAAAAAAAAAGAATGTAATTATTAGAAAGATGTCAGGGATCACAGGATCGGGGTGAAAATTGGAGCACCTTGTATTTAAGTGTGTTTTGGACCAAACATTGGGTAGTCCAGGTGAGGTACAGCCTGGACCAGAGTGGCAACTGCTGTTACCAACATTGTCTCTGATTCTTCTAGTGCCCCTTAATCTCTGTTATCTAGTTCTTTAACCCAAGTGGTGCCATCTTAGTGTTAAGCATCTAACTGAGTGTTTTAGGTTATGTACTTGTTCCACTTTACAACCAAGAGCAGATGAACACTTGGCCTCCTGGTGGAAGCCACACTGACAGTTGACCCAGGAAACCAATTTTTCATGGACATGAACACTACACCACAATGGAACTTCCTGTATACGGTGCATGTGCTGCCTAATGATGGAAAATGAGTTTGCAAGCTCAGTTGCAGAAAGGAACACATGTCTACTGTATACTTGTCATCAAGTATTCTGATACAGTGTATAATTTTGTTCTACAATTGTCATTAAACAAGTGCTTTTGGAAATGCATGATGTTAAAAAAAGTCAATTTTAGACATATCCAAGATGTTACATGTTTCTATATTTAAAGAAAACATATTAAACTTTTATGACCATTTTCGAAAATTATACTACAAACAAATGCTGCATTTCCTTTTGACACTTGCTCTCCTCCAATATCAATTACCCCTTTGTGAAAGATCTGGACACTGAGGTCAATCTGCTTTTACACTACTTTCTACTTATTTTAGACCTTTCCATGAGCACTGTTTATTCTCTTTCAAGTGAATATCAAAGAAAAGGAAAAAAAGTAGAGTGGGTAATTCATAAAATCTTATGATCTCTGTGATAAGAACACACCATCTGTACATAAAGGCCAATAGTAGCATCATCTTTGTTTAGACAAAATAAAAGCTGAGTATGGATTTTGGTTGCATACATATGTTCATTGCACATAAAATACCATATATACATATAGTATATATAATCAATTTGTATTATCATTAGTGTCCTCCTTAAACAGAAACACTTCAGTTGTCTTTATCATGTCTAGTTTTTTAAATTATTTTTAATGTGGCAAAGGCCTTGGAATTAATCAGCCCCATCTGCCTACACAAAAGACATGACACAGTGAACAAAAAACGTCTGAGGACAAAACTAGGCTTCCTTTCACAGGCAATAGGGGAAATTAGTGTCATCACTAGGTTGAAGACATAAAGAGATTCAAAATTAAAAATCCTTTGAACGCTTCCAACAAGATTCCTATAATCAGCTGAAAGATAAGTAATGATCAAAGCCCTCTAAAACAGTATTGTTCACTCCATTAGAACTGTTTCAATGTACCCTACTATTCATGAGAAATTATACAAGATTACTGCAGAAACTACACGCTTTTTTCAGCAAGGCATCCAGTTGTTTTGAGGGTGGCTCTCCCCACCAAGGTGAGTTTGAAAGCCAGGATACAAAAACAGCTGCTCTTACAAGCCTTAATTACCAGGAACATCCCACCTCTTGGGTGCTCATTGTCCATGAAAAACTCATTTATCCTGAAGACAGTGGCCTACAGTTGGGTATGAAGACAGGGAAAGGCAGATGAGAGAATGGAAAGTTTGTACATGGAATCAAATTTTGGGTGATTGTTCAAACAAACTCTTCCAAAACCCTCACTAATGTGGTGTCTGGGATTTGTCCCTAAGATCTCTTTCCAATTTAGCCCCTTGTCCCATATGATGGATAAAACGAGATATGCCTATTTCTGCACACCTCATTACCTCTGTTGTTTTATGCCAACACTGGAGGTCATTACACACAACAGTGCCAGGTTGGGATCTGAGAATATTCTTAAATGAGAATCCAAAAAAATGATTGTCAGGTTTGCTAATTCTTTACTCTCACTCCCTCATGCACTGTGAAGTTTGAATCAAGGTATTGTCATGGCTTGTTTTGATAATAATATAGAGAGATAACTCTGTCAGCATCCTTCAGTGTTTTGAAGTTTTCTACAGATGTTATTTATTACCTCTGGCTGAATAGAAGAAAATAATTCTTAGGATTTTAGAGACTAATTTCTATCAACAATTCTTGGAGAAAATATTATATTTTTTCCAGGAAATAATAGCTTAAATGTCACAAAGACTACCAAGTCCAATGGTGCAAACATCATATCATATCATATCATATCTTATCATAACATATCAAAACAAGCATAGGTCCCAGTATGCTGTTTGTAGTATCAGTTTTAAAATTTCTACCAGGGATCTAATTGCATTTATCTCTAGATGTTTTAGAAAATGTAAAATTAGAACCCAGTTATTCGGTATTCTAAAATGCCCTCATTGTTCTTAAAGATGTGGCAATCCTAAGACATTTTTGACCATTAACTAACCTTCACAAAGAAAAGATCTCTATTCAATTTGTAGATTTACAACTGAAAGGATCACAGTATTGACATCTTAATGAACACTAGATCTCTTTGCAGCCAGGAGAGTCTAGTTTTGAATATTCGTCTTCAAGAAAGATGTGACTACTTTAGGAGACAAAAATCATGCCGCAAATAACAGTGCCATGTGGACGCCATGAAATAAAGATAAGGCATGGCCTCTGAATCTCAGCAGCTCTTGGAAATCTTACTTTCCAACTACACATTGTGTTCAAAATCCCACTCACCATCTCCACACTCCTGTGTTGAAAATCCCAGTCACCAACTGCAGTTTGCCTTCCCATCCTGAACATGGGGGAAGGATAAAATGACCCTAAATGCTATTCCAGGCAATGTTGAAATTTGGAAATATGTGTCATGTTTTGGAAAATGAAGGGTGGTGCCATTGGATTAGCCTCAAGATCATGAAGTCCTAGTACACATAATAGATAACATAATATATAACAATATGTATAACAATAAAACATAATGTATAACAATAAAAGCAATATTGCTCTCAGTCATGGTTTCTGGTGGATACTCTTTGTCCAACCACATGTGAACCAATTTTTACAAATTTTAATTTTGTTTTCTTTTTGCATTTCAACATTATAATTATAGATTAATTTTTAAAATTAATCTATAAAATAAAAATAAAATTGTATGTAGCTACTGTGTAGAACAGAGTTTTGTGAAAGATACGGTAGAATGTCTATATGTAGCTAACTCATATGTGCATCATATCAGATAGTTAACAGTTTATTAGGAAAATGCTTTCCTACCACATTCTTGGCATTTTTCAATAATACAACATTTGTACAAGGTACTTTTTGAATTGACTTCTTCTATCTAATTGAAATTTGATATCAGTTGACCAGAATCATCCTAAACCCTTCCCTAACCACTGCCAACCTGGAAAACACCATCTTACTCAATATTTCTATTAGTTCAATATAAAAAGAAGCTACATGCAGGCGTGATCCTGCTCTATTTGTTTTTCTTTGGGTGGTTTATTTCCTCCCACTTCATTGATACTGTTCAAATTACAGTACTTTCTTCTTTTTCATGTATGAAGAGTGCCCATTGATGGACACTTAATTGATTTTCATATCATAGCTTTGTCAATAATGGCCCAATAAACAAGGCAGTGCAGATCTTTGAGATAGGTATTTAATTTATTTTTAATTTAATTGAGATATCTCTTTGAGATAGGTATTTAATCTCTTTTGGATATATATGCTCTATTGGGATTTCTGGATTATATGATAATTCTAAAGAATAATTCTACTTTGAGTTTTTTAAGGAGTCTCTTACTTTTTTCCATAATGGCTGAACTAACTTACATTTCCACCAACAGTGAACAGGGTTCCTTGCTTTTTTATATTCTCACCAACACTTGTTATCATTTGCCTTTTGGATAACCACCATTCTAACAGATGTAAGATCATATATCCTAGTGGTTATGATCTCAGTTTCCGTGATGAGTATGACATTAAGTATTTTTTATATATTTCTTTGACAATTTGTAAATGGCTTCTTTTATAAAATATCTATGCAGATCCTTCGCCCAATAATAAATTGAGCTATTTTCTTCTTACTGAGAAGAGTTCATTATAATTTTTTAACCTAATGAGATATACTATTTGCAAATATATTCTGCCATCCCATAGGTTTTTCTCTTCACTGTATTGATTGTTTCTTTTGTGGCAAGAGGTTTTCAGTTGGATGCAATCCCATTAGCCAAGAGAGAGCTGTTAAATACTAGTTGCATACCATCGCCATAGGGATGTTAGCCCTAATACAACAGAAATCATAATCATCTTATCTTACATTAGCTGAACATTCACCATGAGGAATATTATCCATCTCTGTCATAATATCTTGCAAAAATCCAAATGTTTTAGGAAATCAGAACCTCTTGAGGTAATATCCTAGCCTCATTTCAATTCATATGGTGGTTGAAAACAGTCAACAGGGTTAAAAAATAAAAATATATGTTACTCTCCAGTTAAATTCTGAAGTCCTGGGAATGGGTGCTCATTGGTGAAGACAGGGTTTAAGAAACCTCAGGGATCACCTGACACATATTCCCCCAATCTACATGAGTCTTAGAGAGATTATAAGGATCTCTTTTGAGGGCTTTAATTGTTTTCTGCTAAGATGTTACCTGCTACAAATATGCTTTCTTTTTTTAATTAATTAATTTGACAGGCAGAGTTAGACAGTGAGAGAGAGACAGAAAGAAAGGTCTTCCTTTTCTGTTGGTTCACCCCCCAAATGGCCGCTACGGCAGGCGCACTGCGCTGATCCAAAGCCAGGAGGCAGGTGCTTCCTCCTGGTCTCCCATGTGGGTGCAGGGCCCAAGCACCTGAGCCATCCTCCACTGCCCTCCCGGGCCAGAGCAGAGAGCTGGACTGGAAGAGGAGCAACTGGGACAGAATCTGGTGCCCCAACCGGGACTAGAAACCGGGGTGATGGTGCCACAGGCAGAGGATTAGCCAAGTGAGCCGTGGCACCGGCCTACAAAGAGGCTTTCATTTTTATCTGCCATTAATCTCTATTTCCAAATCCCTTGGATTCATTTTCTTATTTCTTTTTGTTTACTTTTGATTGGTAGATTACAAATGTACATATTTAGGGAGTGCAATGTGATTTTTCAATTCATATATACATTGTAGAAAGATTAAATCAGGATAATTAGCATATCTTTTCCCTTAAACCATTATAATTTCTTTATGATGAGTATATTCAATATCTGCTCTTCTAGCTATTTTCAAATGTGCAATCCATTACTGTTAACCATATTCATCCTATACTACAACAGAACAGAACTTACTATGCCTATTTAACTGCCCTTGAAATCTTTTCCTATATAGTGGCCCACCATTTTATGCAATACCAGACTGATCCAAAGTAGGCATTTGAACTAGCAGGCTTGTTTTGTGTGAAGAAAATTCTGGGGAGTTTATCCATGGTTTTTTGATGTTCTTTGTACCATGTAAGAAAAAAGCTTTGGATGAAAATTCATATACTCTAAGTTCATGGTGAAAGTACATTTAAATATTAATTTAAGAAACCACAGCCTCCCAGGCCTTCAAATAGACTGATCCTTCCATTCATAACAATTCTCTGTTACTCCAACTTCTTTCAGCTGATTAAATACAACTTGTTAGTTCTGGATCTCAGATCTGCTGATTGTATTTTTTTAATACATTGTCAGTCATCCTGAGGAACCAGAAATGATTGCAGATTCTTCAAAGACACATGATGATTTTATTTACTTTTGTATCACCTACATCAAGCAAAATACTTTTAGCACAAGATAGATTTTCAAATCACACTATTGGATAAATGAAAAATGTCTTCAAGAATAATCAAATATTTCAGACTATACAAAAGTGTACTTTCTACTTTTATGAACCAATTTTATTGAAAAAGTTGAATTCTTCTAAATCTGAAATTTTTGCAGCTGTCAGAATCTAAATTTTAAATTGAGCTCATGGAACATCATTATGTTTGATTTGTCTAATATCCAATTAGAAAATGAGGTGTACCTTGCAGACCGCATGACTTCCACGAATGTCTTCATTAACAAGACTTTACGAGAAAACATAAAATGAGCAGATTTCTTCAGTTGCTTGTCCTTTCCATAAGATTCACAGGTCATTTCCAGTCTATCATTTCACTGAAATGTCCCAGCAACCTTGAACAACAGTAAAATGATTGACTTGATGTATCCCCCAGGTAAAGTGAGGACAGCTAACCAGAGGCTGTTCTGGCGACTTGCTAAGTAACATGGCAAAAACAACCTGGTAAAAGACGAAACTCTTTGGAGGGCCATGCTCCCAAATGAAATGGATAGAAATATAGAGTAAACCCAGACTGAATTTTTGAAACAAATTTTATGTGGATAATATTAGTAAAGCCTAAAGGAACTGATATTTTTCATAAAATAAACAATATTTTTCACTGGAACGGAGTTAAATATTTTCAGTATTTGTTCAACATCACAGCTATAGGTAATGTGGAAGGAGCTGGGTTTTATCATTTCCCCTCATCTTGGGCCCTAAAATTTTGATTTTTCAGTCTTTAAATGTATAGTTAGGATATTTACTATCTTCATTTTAGATGAAAAAGGCACGTTAATATCTCTTTAAAACAGGCCCCATCAAAATGATTGCTACTGGCTGGGCTGTTTCCCCATTATTCAGTTTTAACTTAGCCATGTCAAACTCCTGCCTTCTAGCCTTTTTGGCAGCAGAAACCTAGTGAGATAAAAAAGGAAAAGGAAAAGAAAGAGAGGAAAGAGTTATAATGGGCTGGAATAGTCTGGTACCCCTAAAGTGAAAACGCCCTTTCAATATGGATTTGTTTTAATGAATACCATGTCCACCTGCCCCAACTCACCTTCTGGGGAAACTGGTATCTGGATGTATCCAGTGTCAGCCTGAACAGCACGATTCGCATGCCTCATTTTGAAAGCCAATCTTCTCTGTTCAGAGAGACAACATTCAAATCACCACGCCAGCATTGTTTTCATGGTTGTAAATAACATCAGTATTTTTCTCTCACTCATTTTGGGGAGAACATGAGAAAAAGAGGGTAATGAGAGTTTTATCACAGAATGAGGTCAACCATTTGATTTTGAGTCCACTATCAGCCATATCTCAATATAGTAACTCCATCGCCTACCTAATATCTGCATGAGATTTTTTTTTTTAATTTTCTCAGGAACAAGAAACATCTGTCTTTTTCAGTCTCTTCACAGCATCCAACCCCATGGACAGATGTTTTCAAAACCACGTTGTCTGTGAACATTTAAAGGAATACTGTACTTGCATAAACTCTGGGAATTCCAAGCTCTGTGCTTTCCATACTGTTTTAGTTTTTAAATCAACATTTTTTGTTCTGCACCCATCATTTTGTTTTACTCCTCATAAAGCAGACATTGTGTGCACACATCTGTTGAATCCGGGCTGCATTTATTACAGTTCTGTTCTTCCAGAAACAGGAAGGATTAATGACCACAGACCAGCTCTAGAAGCACCCCCGTGTTTCTTCACACACAAAATTAATTCAGAGTTGACAAAACTCTTTCAGACACAGCCTGCTTCCTGCTGATGGCGCTTTATTAGCATATTCTTCCCAGAAAAAAAAATGCCTGATAGACCCTTTTTACCTCTCCTCTGAGTTCAATTTGTACAGCACTGAGTGACAGACAGCAAAATGGCTTGAATATATCTAAGGCAAGTTGCCAAAATCCTCCCGATAGGAGCACTTTGGGGCCTTTGTTCTGAGTACATTGAAGTCACAGAAGGTCCATGTACTGTAGACAGTCCGGGGCAGGCAGGATGTTCTCAGTAAGACAAAACAGCAGGTGATAAATGACATTAAATAACAGTGAGAATTGACCACAGACTAAATTAACTGCTGGAGTGAAATGTTCCCAGCTCTAAGGCTATATTAACAGTGAATTTATAATTAGGCGATTATCATTCTTTTCCATGTTTGAGGAAGTCTATATGTAAAGATGATGAAGACAGCTCTATTGGACTCTGGGGACACTCTGCTGGAAGTGGTTCCAAAAACACTGGAGAATAATTCTCCTTTCAGGCCTTATAAAGTCATTTATAAAAGTAAGTGCTTGGAAGAGAAGTAGATTGTTGGATATCTCACACACACACACACACACACACACGAATAGTAATTGCAACCCCAGAGAAAATCAAACTACTTTGAGTTACAGTCTTATAAAGGTGGCCCTCCTCCACCCCTCCCTAGATTAACCAGAACTTGATAGCTGGTGTGAGATATTTTTAGGCTGAGTATTAATTTTTGTTATTGTTTTTCCATTAATGACCACATATATATTTATTTTCTAAACCATAAAGTATTTCTTTATGACCTTGGTCATACCTGTGGTCTTAGAAGAGCATTTCCATTTGGATTTTGCCCTAAAACATATGAAAATTGAAAGAACTGCAATATAATTTTTCCAAAAAACTATGTCAGTGTGAGTTCTAAGATGTTAATATCATGAGCAGGGTTCTTTTAAAATTATCACACAGTGATGGCATTGCCAAATACTCGAAGGAGAAGAAGAAGAAGAAGAAGAAGAAGAAGAAGAAGAAGAAGAATCATTCAACTCTTTAAAATCGCTTCTTTACATCTTATTTCATTCTGCAAGACCTATGCTGTATCCAATGAATAGTTTTGCAGTTTCCGAAGTATCCAGCAGAAGCCCTGCCTGCAAAGTGAGCGAGCTGCACATGGTGACACAAGCACATATGGGTCCTGGGTAGAATTCTCCCAAGGTAACAACTCGTGTGCTTTCCACGAGGATTTCTTGTAAAGCTAGAACACTTCACTTTTGGCAACCAAGCCACGTATGTCTAGACACATTATAGTGCTTGGTTACAATTGCATTTCCACAATAAAACAGTATCCATTCATTCATAACTTTCTCAAAAATTCTCCTTTTGGGCTTTAAACTCTCCAGGCTTAGACTCAGCCAAAAGGCGAATATTTGGAAAGTTTCTGCTAAATCCATTTTATCAGATATTGACTTATATGACTCAAAAATCATTTTCCATATGTCCACAAGAATTATTACCCCCAAAAAAAGAACCCACGAGGAGCTGGCTTTTATAATTTAAAGTTTTGAATTTGACTAGTCCTTTGAGGAACAGGCTCAAAAGCTGGAATGAAGGGTTCAAATTTAAAACCAAAATTTCCTCATGTTCATGCATATTCCACTAAAGCATAAACACATGCACTAATAGTTTACTTTCTTTTTTTTCAGATCGTTTGACTGCATCTTCACATGAGCTTACCTTTCTTTCCACTTACTTTTTCTTGCAACACTTATTAGGAAACTCTCAATAAACTACTAGAAGTTCAAGGCTCATAAAATCCTCCTTTTATAGGAAAAGTATAAACTTTTCTAATACAGTGATACTTTCCAATAGTACATGCATCCCTGATGTCCTGGGTCCTGCCCATGGGATTGCAGGTGATACCTCCACATGCCATCCACAAGGACCGCAGGTGTGTATAGGTTTTTAAAATGTATATTAATGTGGTTTTTCATTTTTCAGTTTTGACATAATCTATAATGATTATAAATCCACTCCACATATGAAATAATTAAACACAACATTTGTTCATATTTGCTTCTTCCTGTCCGTTTCCCTTCCTACAATCTTCTCAGTGAGTCTTGGGCACCCAGCATTCTGGGCTTCTGCACAAACTTTTGTTTCTAATATACTGATCAATGCACCTTAACTCAAAGACTTAATGGTACATCCCTTCCAAGGTTATCTTTTCTTAGAAAGTACCAAAAAGATAAACAATAAAACCTAAAGCTGAGTTAAGGTGCTTGAACTTTGTAAGTGGGGATATTTTGTGCACTTCAACCCCTTCAGAAATTGTTTAACCTACCATGCCTTAATTTTCTCATTCAGAGAATAGGAAAGATGACAGTGGCCATATCTGAACTGATTATGAAGCTTAAACAAGACTGACTTTGTATATTTGCCACTTAGAACAGCTCTGACTAAAAATGCCCTCCTGAAATGTTAGTTATCATTTGTGTCACTATTTTTATCATTTTTGTATCAAATAGGATTAACAAGAACTCTAAGCATTTAATGCTAGACCTAAACTCAATAATGACAATAATAGACAGGGTTTTTTTTTTGTTTGTTTTAAAATTGCTGATCATCCCAATTTAAAAAATATATAATAAACAAACACAATTCTTGGCAAATTTCCTGAAATAAATATTAACCATCAATACATACAAATTATTTGGGATAGACACATGTGTTAACAGCAAGTCCAGGGTAATTTCAGTGAGGTCTCCAACAGGATCTGCATCAGCCTGCCCATCAGTATATGAGTGCATGTGGCTGAACAGAAGTGGCACCAACACTCTTCCCAACAGCTCTTCTATCTTAGACATCCACTGTTACCATAACCTCTTCCAATTTTTTTTTTGATGTTGCACTTCATTCAGTCAAGGACTGTAGAAATCGTTTTACAAATTAATCAACTTATAGTTTCAGTATTCATATCACCAGATAAATAATTTCTCCATTAATGTATACATGAAACAAAATATTTTTAAGATTTATTTTATTTATTTGAAATGTAGAACTACAGTGAGAGAAGGGAGAAACAGAGAGAAAAAGATCTTCCATCCACTCCCCAGATGGTTCACTCTGGTTCACTCCCCAGATGGCCACAACAGCCGGAGCTGAACTGAACTGAAGCCAGGAGCCAGGATGTTCTTCTGGGTCTCCCATGTGGGTTCAGGGGCTCAAGGACTTGGATCTTCTTCCACTGCTTTTCCAGACACATTAGCAGAGAACTGGATCAGAAGTGGAGCAGCTGGTATTCAAACTGGCACCTATATGAGTTGCCAGCAATGCAGACAGTGGCTTAACTCATTATGACACAGTTCCGGACCAAAAACAAAGTATGTTTTGCCTCGGCTTTTTAGATTGAAAAAAGTCAAAGCCAAAATGGATTTAGAGGCCTTTAAGCAACATTGCATATTGTTACAATTGAAGGAAACATCCACAAAAGGTAAGGAAAATGTAATTTGATGATATTAAAGGAAATTGATTTTAAAACATTTATGTTTGCAAAAAATGTTGCAAATATAATGACTTGCAAGACCATAAATTTGTGATGGAATGAGAAGGCCATTCCAAGATGATGCTGGTGAGGGAGCATCAGTTATTCAGGAAATGGCAGTGGGACCCCCTGGCAAAGGAGGCTGCCTAGGCAGTGATTGGTTAGGGTATAAACCACCCTTGACCGGATTGGCTGCCTAGGCTATATAAGCTGCTGCACCAACTGAAATAAACGAGTCTATGAGCTGCTCATATCTAGCCTGCTTTCACCTGACTCACAGTGTCTGCGTCATGTCTCTGCGCCTCTTGCCCCCACCGCTCTTCTCCTCTCTGAATGAATCCGCAGCAACATAAATTATTTAAAAAGTTATAATTTCATAAAGGATATTAATTAAAAACTGCCCCCATTACATGGTTAATGGTAGCAAATATCAGAAAATAAATAGGGATTCTTTGCTTTCAAATCAATACCCATTGCCCTTTTATATGCCTGTCCTCTTTTATTATAAGTGAAAATTTTTACTCCTTATGACTAAGTTGAAAAGATAAGAGTGAAAATTATGTTCAAAATGGAATGCTTCATATTTCAATAATTTTAATTTTATTCATTTAATTTTAATTTAAATTTTATTTATTAAATTTTATATATTAAATTTAATTTATTAAATTTTAAATTAAATTTTCAATAAATTTAATTTTATTTAATTTTATTCAACACTTCCCAGTTTGCAAGACTTTCATAACTCAAGAAATCATTTCATTTTTTTGGAACCCTTAGATGTGTTTGTTAATGTTTTCATTTCACAACAGAAGTTTTATGGCTTACCAGAACTTCTGCATCCATAAATTAAGGACCCAGACTCATCTTCCAGATCACAGATTCCATCACACCACACAACCTCTGTGTTCCATTATTTCAAACTGCAATTGCTAAAATTTGAAATAACTCTTGAATACTGACTATTGAGAATTCACAATGTACAGGCAGTATAGGGAAGTCCATGTTCACCATTTTAGTTAACATTTGAAATAACAATATGAGATAGATCCTTTGTAGACTCTTACAGACAAGGACACTGAGGTCTGAGGTATTTATAAAATTTCTCTAGATTACAAAGCTAATGAATAACTGAATTATGAATAAATCTCAATTTCTTTGCCCCTTTAGACTGTGCAATTAGTCAGGATCTTTAAAGAATTTATTTATAATTGTCTTAAGTGACACTTTTAATGAGTCATCATGGAAACTACCTAAATTTTTGGTGCAAAGGTGACATAACCGTTTATTCGTTGGTGACTCCCAAGCTCATGGTGTTAGTAAGCACTATAGTTTATCTTTTTATTTTTTTGATTTTTGTTTCTAACAGGCAGAGTTAAACACTGAGAGAGAGAGACAGAGAGAGAGTTATAGACAGGGAGAGAGAGACAGGGAGAAAGGTCTTCCTTTGCCATTGGTTCACCCCCGAAATAGCCACCATGGCCGGCGCTGCGCCGTTCCGAAGCCAGGAACCAGATGCTTCCTCCTGGTCTCCCATGCGGATGCAGGGTCCAAGGACTTGGGCCATCCTCCACTGCCTTCCCGGGCCACAGCAGAGAGCTGGCCTCAAGAGGAGCAACTGGGACTAGTACCGGCGGCCCAACTGGGACTAGAACCCGGGGTGCCAGCACCTCAGGTGGAGGATTAGCCAAGTGAGCCACGGCTCCAGCCCACTATGGTTTATCTTACAGATCTCATTCTCCAGGATCCTAGTGAAATGGGAATTCATATATGAGACTCAAGCACCCAGAGAGACAATAGAATGATTCTATGAAACATACCAGTGTAGCTCTGGAAGAAATGGAAAGCTATACCAATGGAACATGTGAGGAGAAACAAATGCAGAAAATGTTTGTAATTATGCCACCTTAACTCATTAATGTGTCCTGCATGAGCAAATCATTGTATAGGAATCTGTTTGGGAGTGAGTGTGTGATGGCTTGGAAGAACACAATACATAGGGCAGGCTAGGAAGCACAGTCCTATATGTGGGGAGCTTGTAGAATTGGATCATGAAGAAAGAATGAGTAATAAATGAATGAGATTTTTTAAGTAGAAGATCTTAGCCAGAAATAAGGCTAGGGTATGGACATCCTGGAGTCAAGTGGAGTTAAGTCATAAGGAATAAAATAGAGCCTTTTGTGATCATTTATCCCTCCTGGATTGGATCATGCTTAAGAGTGGGATTAGCTAAAAGTAAGAAAGGCTTGAAGCCAGAAAGTCAGAGCACTGTGAGATAGACATTTCATTAATCTAAAGGTATAGTTAGCCAAGGTCTAGACGAGGATTTTATGGATAGGAAAGTAAAAGAAGGATAAATTTAACAAAATGGAACTTGGAATAGACAAAAGGATTTCAGATAAGCGACAAATTTAAGACCCATTTATATTTGTGAAAATAACAAAGTGTATTTTCATAATAATTTAAAAAATGGTAACTCATTCAAATTGTTTGCCAGCCTGACTCCCATGTGGAAAAAAAACTAAAAGTAAAACCACTGAAATTCGTTATTTCTATTCTTGTGGCATAGATACTGTATTTCCTGATCAACTTAATTTTCAAACAGAAAAGAGCTAAACAGCAAGAAAGGGATTTCTTTATGATCTGCTCTAAATTTTGATGGATTAAGGTATTTATTTTTAATTTGCCTGTTAGTATTTCAATCTACAAACTGTATCTGCACCACATTGCCTGCTTGGCTAAAAAGCACTTAGCATTTAAGTCTTTTCTAAAAACCAGTTTTAGTGTTTCAGGCTAAGACACTTCAAGATTGCATTACATTTATAATTTTTGTTGCCTTTCACATTACTTTTCATCAATCAGATTAGCCTTTCCAAGTTTAGTGCCTTTTAATACCTGTGTTTTAGATCCCGGGAAAATTCAGCCCTTGGCACTCATTTAATAGATTAGGTTACATACCATGGGGTCTCTCGTCAGCCATGCAGCATATATGAAACCTTTTTCATTTTCTCTTCCTGATCTCGGTTTTCTGAACTTTCGACCTATTATATGACTGCATGAGAAAGCACTAGATATGCCTGCGTCACCATCTCCCGCTGAACACAGCTCTGCCACTCCCTGGTCTCCAGGGAAGACACATCAGTAGCAGCAGTTTTGGGACACTTCTGCTGAGCACACCGATTTGGCCGCCAGGCATTCAAGCTGCTCTCTCTGAGATCTGGAAGACTTAGGAATTCCTCATAGCTTGTTACTTATACTTATCGCTAAGAATCCTTCCAATTTTGCAGATGAAAAAACTTAGTCATCTAAATGAAAGAGACTAAAACCCCATGTACCCAAAAACATGTGCATTCTCATCACTTCTTTTCTGCATAGTTTTAAAAGTCCTAGCTAACATAACCAATTAGGAGAAAGAAATCAAAGGCATAGAAATTGGAAAGGAGAAAGTTAAATTTCTTGTTTCTGCAGTTTTCATGATTTTATATAGAGATATGACTAAAGAATCCACTAAAAATTCATTAGAACAAATTCAGTAAATTTACTGGCTATACCATGAGCATACAAAATCAGTGTCATACCTATAAATGTTCAGTGAACTATCTAAAAAGGAAATCAAGAACGCAGTAATATTTACAATAGTCACAAAGGAAATAATCTTAGAAATAAATTTAACCTTAGAGGTGAAAAATCTCTACATGGAAATCTGTAAAACACTGAAAAAAGAAATTGAGCGAGACATAAACAAGTGGAAAGATATTTCATATTCATTGGTCGGAAAAATTAATATTGTGAATTTAACCAAAGTATCATAAGCGATTTAAGAATGGATGCAATCCCTATCCAAAACAATGACATGTCTCACAGGAATAGCAAAAACAATCCTAGCCACCACCTCCCCCCCAAAAAAACGAGTCCTGTCATTTGAAAAAATATGGATGAACCTAGAAAATATTAGTTTAAGGTGACAAACATCAAATACAGAAAATGAAACGTGGCATGATATTGACAATATGTGCCAATGCAAAAGGTACACTTGTAGAATTACAGTACTGAGGCTGGGGCAGTGTTTCAGGGTGAGCGTCACGGGGATGCCAGTCAAAGGTTACAAAATCTCAATCCAATGCAAGGAATACATCCAGGAGATCCATCAGACAACATGGATGCTGCAGCTAAGATATAGCATTCTTAAAAAATGGTGAGAGAATAGATTTTTAAGTGCTTCACTCACAAAAATCATTAAACCTATGATGCTCAAATTTAGGCATCCCACTATGGCTAGATATCACAAAACAGTGCATTATACATAATAAATATGTAGAATGTTATTTGTCACTTAATTTAAAAGTCAAATAAATAGTAAAAAATTAGGGAAAAAGACAACACTGACAAGGGTTCATGAGGAAGAAATGGAATGTACATTGGTTCTGGTACAAATTTAAAATGGAGCAGCTGCTTTCAAAGGCTTTTCGGCATTCCCTCAGAATATTTAACATAAACATAAAGTCTCTGTTTTAAAATAAAAGCCAGCACATGCACGCGTGCACACTTCTGCACAAATTAGTACAACTGATGAGTGGATAAAAAAATAATGTGACGGCCGGCGCCGCGGCTCACTAGGCTAATCCTCCGCCTAGCGGCGCCGGCACACCGGGTTCTAGTCCCGGTCGGGGCGCCGGATTCTGTCCCGGTTGCCCCTCTTCCAGGCCAGCCCTCTGCTGTGGCCAGGGAGTGCAGTGGAGGATGGCCCAGGTGCTTGGGCCCTGCACCCCATGGGAGACCAGGAAAAGCACCTGGTCATCATCGGATCAGCGCGGTGCGCCGGCCGCAGCACGCCGGCCGCGGCGGCCATTGGAGGGTGAACCAACGGCAATGGAAGACCTTTCTCTCTGTCTCTCTCTCTCTCTCACTGTCCACTCTGCCTGAAAAGAAAAAAAATAATGTGATACATACATAAACTAGAGTACTATTCAGCAATAAAAAGTGATGTGGTACTGAAACACACTTAAACATCAAGGGAGTTTTGCAACCTTGTGCTATGTGAGAGAAACTATTCAAAAAAGGCAACAGACTACATGACTCTTTTTACATGGAATGTCCAGAATGAGCAAATAAGAGTCAGAAAATTATCGTTTGCTTCCAGTTTTTGATTGAGTAGGAAGAAGTAGGTACTGCTTATGAGCTGTTGGTTTCATTCTTGTTTTTTTTTTTTTTTTAATTCTAGCTGAGACAAATGATCTAAAATTAATTTTGATAATGACTTCATAACTGTGTGAAAGTACTAAACCACTGAATTACAAATTTTAAGTGGGAAAACTGTGTGACTTGTGAATTATATTCTAACAGCATATTTTTATTTTTTAATGGGCAACAAAATGTGTTTATATTTCTAATGAGATTATAAAGATCTTTGTATTAGTCAGGGACCCCCACCCCCCACCAACTGACACACACATACAACATAAATTGATATCAGTATGTGTGTACTTTCTATCTACAAAGACAGGATTAGAAGTCAAAAACATTGTCTATGTCAAATAAGAATGAGAGAAATGTCAAAAAAAATGTTTTCCTGTAAAAAAATTATCAGAATATCTTTCTCCAAAAAACACAGCCATTGAAAAATACAATTGGTTAATCCCATCAAGGTGGCATGTACCAATGCCATCTCACTAGTCCAAGTGATCAATTTCAGTTCACAATTGATCATAATGAAAGGACTAAGAGTCAAAGGGAGCACATAAACAAGTCTAGTACCTGCTAATACTAACCGATAGAATAAATAAAGGGGAGAGTGATCCAACATGGGAAGCGAGATACTCAGCAGACTCATAGAATGGTGGATGTCCTAAACAGCACTCTGGCCTCAGAATCAGCCCTAAAGGCATTCCGATTCTGCTGAAAAGCCCATGAGAGTATTTCAGGCATGGAAAGCCAAGACACTCTGGCAAAAAAAAAAAAAAAAAAAAACCACCATCCTCCCCAGTAATCACCTTAATATTTCCACCTGAAGCTTCACTTCTAATTAAGAAACTACAGCAAGTGTTACCTAAATGACCAAGAGTAGATACACAATCTAATATGTCATAGATGTCTCTTTAAGACAGATAATTCAATTATTAAAAGTATATTTTACAGGTCAAAATTCTCTGTGACTTAGAATCACAAAATCTGGGTTTTGTTTTAGCTCTATTATTGAGATTTGAAAAAGATTTGGGAAAGTATCCAATAAATAATGTTCTTCTTTTATTTCAAGATTATTGCAAATTGAGGGATTGATATAGGCAATCAGAAATGTGGAATTAAAATAACTGAGCTATTTCTAATAAGAGTTACTTTACAGAATAAGGATTTGGTTATGTGGTAACTTCCCATTTCATTCTACATTGTTCTGGACCAGAGCTGGCCCACTTAATGCATTGCACTGTACAGAACAGACTGGGCTACACCTTTGTAGAAACATGCTGGTGAGCTCCGCAGAGGCTGAGCCTGTGGTCCATTTTCCAAATACTAGAGTGAAGATGGGAGGGGGCTAATCCTTCTCTTTTAAAGATTTATTTATTTATATGAAAGGCAGAGTTATAGAGGCAGAGAGAGAGAGAGAGAGTGTTCTATCCACTGGTTCACTCCCGAGACGGCCACAATACCCGGAGCTGGGCCTGTCTGAAGCCAGGCACTTGGAGCTTCTTCCAGGTCTCCCACATGGGTGCCTATGACCAAGGTCTTGGTCCCTCCTCTACTGCTTTCCCAGGCCACAGCAGAGAGCTGGATCAGAAGAGGAATAGCTGGGACTCAAACCGGCACTCATGTGGGATGCTGGCACTGCAGGCCGTGGCTTTACCCACTATGCCACAGTGCCAGCCACCAAGGCCAATATTTATCTAAAGATCAGAAACCAGTATTCTCTGCAACACAACAAAAGAGTAGCTATGTCATCTTGGCCACCATTTTGGCTCCCATTAGATTTAGTTTCCTCAGGTTCAACTAAAAATAATATTTACCATAAATTGGTTCATAAAAGTTAAATATATCAATACACAAAATTATTCCTAAACACCAATTCTGGGTTTCCTGAAGGGTATATTTGATCCATCTCCATCAAGCAAATTTTTAATTTTTAAAATATTTAATACAGAACAAAGGACCCATTATGAGCATAAATAGCAACTGGAAAATTTACATTTATATTACACAGTTAAAAACAAATATAAATGCTTGTAGAATACTTATAGTAAGCTTAAAAGCATGATAAAAGTTTATCAATATGAAATATTTAGACAAACATGGTATTCTGTATTATTTACAGTTTAACAAATTCCAATTGTATTTTTCTTTTTTTTTTTTAACTTTTATTTAATGAATATAAATTTCCAAAGTATGGCTTATGGATTACAATGGCTTCCCCCACATAACGTCCCTCCCACCCACAACCCTCCCCTTTCCAACTCCCTCTCCCCTTCCATTCACATGAGGATTCATTTTCGATTCCCTATATATACAGAAGATCAGTTTAGTGTACATTAAGTAAAGATTTCAACAGTTTGCTCTCACACAGAAACATAAAGTGAAAAATAATAGATGATTTTTTAAATGATGATGAAATCAGATCAGACCTATTGTCATGTTTAATCCCAGTGAGAGTCAAGTTGGGAATTGCTAATTTCTTCTTCTTCTTTTTTTTTTTTTTTTTACAGAAGATCAGTTTAGTATACATTAAGTGAAGATTTCAACAGTTTGCACCCCCATAGAAACACAAAGTGAAATATACTGTTTGAGTACTCGTTATAGCATTAAGTCTCAATGTACAGCACATTAAGGACAGAGATCCTACATGAGGAGTAAGTGCATAGTGACTCCTGTTGTTGACTTAACAAATTGACACTCCTGTCTATGGCATCAGTAATCTCCCTATGCTCCAGTCATGAGTTTCCAAGGCTATGGAAGCCCCTTGAGTTCTCCGACTCTTATCTTGTTTAGACAAGGTCATAGTCAAAGTGGAGGTTCTCTCCTCCCTTCAGAGAAAGGTACCTCCTTCTTTGAAGACCTGTTCTTTCCACTGGGATCTCACTCACAGAGATCTTTCATTTAGGTGTTTCTTTTTTTTTTTTTTTTTTTTTTTGACAGGCAGAGTGGACAGTGAGAGAGAGAGAGACAGAGAGAAAGGTCTTCCTTTGCCGTTGGTTCACCCTCCAATGGCCGCCGCGGCTGATCCAATGGCAGGAGCCAGGAGCCAGGTGCTTTTCCTGGTCTCCCATGGGGTGCAGGGCCCAAGCACTGGGCCATCCTCCACTGCACTCCCTGGCCACAGCAGAGAGCTGGCCTGGAAGAGGGGCAACCGGGACAGAATCCGGTGCTCCGACCGGGACTAGAACCCGGTGTGCCGGCGCCGCTAGGCGGAGGATTAGCCTAGTGAGCCGCGGCGCCGGCCGAGGATGGTGATTTGAACACCGGAGTGTTTCCTTCCTGACTCGGTCAATCCTTGCCAGAAATAAAATTTATATTGGGATTGGAGAGGCAAGAGCACTATGAGAATGTTTTGAAAGTCTGATCACAGTGATTTTAGGGTCTTAGAGATTGCCTTATGAAGCAGAAAGAAATTAGTGGATTTGAAAACTGAGTACAAACTAGAATTACAGGCAGTGAACACCAAGACATTACTTTAAAGAGTTAGTTGCCCTGTAGAGATGAAAACCAAAAACAAATTGCAATTATCATAATCTTAAGATATCATTTTATCTATCAAATAGGAAATATTTTGAGGATAAGTGGAGAGTGGAAAAAAGATAAATTGGAGTAAACATCCATAATGCTATTTTAATTATATTCAAAATGTCTTCAAATATATCTAGGATATAATGTGTTTCCTCCTTCAAAATGCATCCTATATAAATAACCTGAGAAACGCATTAAGCATGTATATTTAAGGGTTTTTAAAAATTATCCATACAAAAATAGTAACAGTCTGTATTTTACAAAGATATTTAAACATATATCATACACACATATGAATGTGGGATTTTTAAAAAATTCACTGGTAAAATATCAGCCAATACTTTTAGAAAATCTTTTTATTAAATTTTTCAACTTAAATAAATCAAATAATGATGTAATGCACCCTTTATGTTATTTTTATAAAACTAAAATAATTCAGAAACATACAAAAGCAAGAGAAAAATGTATGAAAAAAGAAAGAGAAGAAAAGAATATATAATTATTATCACCTGCCATTCAGAAAGTGGATTCCAGTTAGCTTTTTAGAAATTGTTTTTTGGGCGGCTCTGCGGCATAGTAGGCTAAGTTTTCACCTGTGGCTCCAGTTGGTGTCCTGGCTGCTCTCCTTCTGATCCAACTCTCTGCTTATAGCTTGGGAAAACAGTAAAAGATGGTCCAAGAGCTTGGGCCCTTGCACCCATGTGATAGATTCAAAAGAAGCTCCTGGATCCTGGCTTCAAATCAGCCCCGCTCCAGCCATTGCAGCCATTTGGGGAGTGAACCAGAGGAGGGAAGAACTTTCTCTCCATCTCTCCCTCACTCGTCTATAACTCTACCTGTCAAATAAATAAATAAAATCTTTTTTTTAAAAAAAGAGATTGCTTTTCTTTTACTTTTCTGGGTTTTCTGTGTATTCTATGCTGATCATCAGTTGTTTCTATAATTTAAAAAAAAATCCTCCTTTTAAAGTAATTAACTGTGAAAGTTTGTTGCCAGAGCCATCTTGGCACCGCCTTCTCATTCCACCGCAAAAGTTATTTCTGGTTATCTGGGCAATGCCCATATCCTCATTTCCTCCTTCCTACCGGAGTCTTACTTTTGGATAAAGGTGAAATGTGCCCACTTACAATCACTTGCAGATAGGGTTTTCCATAGGCAGTGTTTTAACCAGTTTCTGTTACAACAGTTCTCTCAGAGGTGTTTCTTAGGAAGAATGCTTTATTTGGGCTTACACTTGTGTGGGTCAGTTCAAGCCCAGACAGCCCATTAGTCTGGCATCTGACAAGGGCTGTGAATGGCAGAACATGGGCAGAATGAGGATCACACAGTGAATCTGGAAAAAGAAAGAGCACTTAGGCCACCCTTGTCTTGTACAAACAACCACCCTATGAGAATTACCTACCAAGGGCACATGACCATGAACTAGGGACCTCCCATAGTCCCATTTCCCAGACACTGTAATCAAATCAATCTTCCACGCTCAGTCTATCAGTCTGTGTCTTTGAGACTTAATGATGTGCACGAGTTAGGGGACCAGATCATGTTCAAACTATAGCATCCTATCCCTGGTTCCCAAATACTCATGTCCCTCTCACACAGAATATACAGTCATTATGCCTCCTAATAGTCTCAAAGTCTTAACTCAATACTGCATTAATTCCAAAGTTTCATCTGCAAGGCAGACTCACTTAGCTGCAAGCTCCTATAAAATCAGCAGCAGAGTACACACTTTAAATCTGCAAGCGTAGGACATTCATAAGGTGGATACCTTCATTCCAAAAAAGAGGAGACAAAGAAATAGATAGGTTAATCAGCCCAATGCAAGACCAAAAACAGCCAGCAAACTATACATCTGAACCTTGCGTACCCAGCATCCTGGGCACACAGTGGTAGGGGTAGTTTGACCTGTACAGTTTTGCAGCTCACAGCCGTGCTTCAATGCCCACAGGTGGGCGTTTAATCTCTGCAACTCCATGAGGCATTGCCCTTTGGAGAGCATATGCAGGAGTTCTCATCCCACCTTTTCAACTGGCATTGTCTTGGAAGGATTTACCATGGCTCCACCTCTTGACAGGCCTGTGCCTAGACCCTAGGTTGTCTGAAGGAGCCTTTGAAATCCAGTTTGATGCCTCCATATCCCCTCTGTTCTGTAAGTCTTGGTTTACAGTGCTGTTCTCTGAGGTTGCACACAGATACCTCCAGCTTTCTTGGCACAGTGTTTGTAGCATTCCTTGGCAGGTTTTTCATGCTGCTGATACCTGTATACTTCTGCCTCCACCATGGCCTCACTCCCACAGCTTCAAAAGGTATCACCTCATCAAGGGCTCCAAGCAGGGGCTCCAGTTCTGCAGTGAACTCTGGCTAGCTCCCTAAGTTTCCTTTGAAATTGTGGAAGCTGCCACAATCTTCTAACCCTTGCATTCTGCACAACCAGCATCTTGTGGATCATACCAAAGCTTGCCTCCAGCACTAGCAATGCCTGGGTCTGCTTTACCAGGGCTATAGTGTTCTCAGGGTTATTGGCAGACAAGCCAGAATCGGGAGCTTACCATTTGGTGAGCAGGATGCCTTGGGGTTCTTTCTGCACTAGAAGATCTCCCAAACAAATTTGCACTTCCAGGTTTTGGACGGGACTGTAAAAGCCACTTCAGAGATCTCCAAAATGACTTCAGGAGTTTTGCCCAATGTCTTACTCATTAGTGCATGGCTTACTTTGAACTTGCCCTAAATTCCTTAGTGAGTAGTTATACCACCTCACGCTCCTTTGCCAAATGAGCTTTTTCTTTTCTTTTCTTTTCTTTTTTTTTTTTTTTTTGATAGGCAGAGTGGACAGTGAGAGAGAGACAGAGAGAAAGGTCTTCCTTTTGCCGTTGGTTCACCCTCCAGTGGCCGCCGCGGCTGGCACGCGGCGGCCGGCGCACCGTGCTGATCCGATGGCAGGAGCCAGGAGCCAGGTGCTTTTTCCTGGTCTCCCATGGGGTGCAGGGCCCAAGCACCTGGGCTATCCTCCACTGCACTCCCTGGCCACAGCGGAGAGCTGGCCTGGAAGAGGGGCAACCGGGACAGAATCCGGCGCCCCGACCGGGACTAGAACCCGGTGTGCCAGCGCCGCTAGGCGGAGGATTAGCCTAGTGAGCCGCGGCGCCGGCTTTTTCTTATTATGTGGCTGGTCTGTGAATGTTTCAAATCTCTCTGCTCTACTATATTTTGCTCCTGACTATTGTCCCTATGAAACTTACTGAAAGCAGCCAATAATATCTACCATGAGCCTGCACCCTCTGCTGACTTATCATCTCTTCTGTCAAACAGACAGCTCCACTGTGTTTAAGTTCAATCTCCCATGAAGCATCAGGACAAAGATACAACCCAGCCACGTTCTTTGCCATGGTATAACAGGTGGCCTTTATTCTGGTTCCCACTGGAATCTTCATTTCCTTCTGACACCTAACAGCATGGCCTCAACTGTCCAAATTGCTACCACTGGTTGGGTCTTCTAAACCCTCATCAGAATCACTCATAAACGTTTCCCTACAGCAATTCTAAAGTTCCTCTAGCCTGCTCCTCCAAAGAAAGACTCTTTCACATCATCAGGCATAATGAACAGTAACCATCCTGCTCCTCAGGGGTAATTTTCTGTGTTAGTCAGGTTTTTAATTACTACAACAAATACTTGAGAGGAACTTCTCTATGAAAGAAGGTTTATTTTAGCTCACAGTTTTGGAGGTTCCCAGTCTAAGTTTGAGTGTCCTCATTAGTCTGGTGTCTGATGAGACAGGTGGATGGTGCAACCCATGCAGAAAGATTAAATGGTGAGCCAGAAGGGAGAGAGAGGGAGAGAGTGCAGGCTGACCAGGGCTTCTATAACCAATGCCCTCACAGGAACTACATTCTAAGGGTACATTATCAATGACGTAAGGACCTCACAGTCCAGCCATCACACAGACCTCATACTCAGATTAAAATTCCCACCCTTCATCTTTTTTTTTATTTATTTTTTGACAGGCAGAGTGGACAGTGAGAGAGAGAGACAGAGAGGAAGGTCTTCCTTTGCTGTTGGTTCACCCTCCAATGGTCGCTGTGGCCAGCGCGCTGCGGCCGGCGCACCACGCTGATCCGATGGCAGGAGCCAGGTACTTCTCCTGGTCTCCCATGGGGTGCAGGGCCCAAGCACTTAGGCCATCCTCCACTGCACTCCCTGGCCACAGCAGAGAGCTGGCCTGGAAGAGGGGCAACCGGGACAGAATCCGGTGCCCCGACCAGGACTAGAACCCGGTGTGCTGGTGCCGCAGGCGGAGGATTAGCCTAGTGAGCCGCGGCGCCAGCCCCCACCCTTCATCTTTTAATCCCTGCCTTTGGGAATTAGCTATCCACACGAGCTGGAATGCCAAGTCATGTTCAAACCAGAACATGTGAGAGCAGAGATATGTTAATAGAAGCCACTCTGGTTATATACGTTTGGGAAGTTTTGCTTTCCTTAATTTTCTTCTTCCTCCCTAGAATACAAACATGATGTTCAGAGATGGAGCAGCCATGCTGCTAATGTGGGAATAACAAAAATACTAGTTAAGCAGGAAATTAGGAGAAACCTGAGTCCTTCATAATTCCCTCAAGCTGTTGCTCTGGGCCGATGTTACCTATATTAGCTTGTCTTTCTACATGAAAAAAAAAATTACTCTTATGTAAATTACTCTGGAATGATTGATTTCCTTCACATATATGCTTCCCTGATTAAAAAAAAGAAGACAAAAACACTAATTTACATTTTACTCCGAGTGTTAAGTGATGACAAGTTAGCACGTCTATAAATTTAGTAGACATTTGAATCAGGGGTAGCACAAACAGGAAAGCATAATTAAAACTTAAAAACTCCAGAATGTGCAAGTTTTCTAAACATCTTCATGATATTTCAATATTTTGGGCACCAAAAAAAAAAAAACCTGATGGGCACACGTTTAGTGTTCTTTTCAATCTTAACCTCAAAACATTGGGTAATATAAACTGCCCTAGTCTTCCTTAATAGCTGACTGTCAAATGCTGTGCAATTGGATTTATTTATCTTTCAGTAGAAAATATTGAAAATAGGAATTTTCATGTACTAGGACGTTTTATGTCAAACGAACTTAAAGGCCAAATTATATATTACCAAATAGAGTTTTCAGATTAAAAAGTAGGCTGATGAATAAAATGCTGTGAGAGGGAGAAGTTTTGACCACTGCACATAAATCATCCCTGCAAAAAACCAGGGTACTTAGGCACATACACTTCACACTTTTGCTCTTTCCCAAGGCTTATTCTAACCCGGTATGCAACTCTTACCCTGGTTCTTTTCAAATTTAACCCTCGTTCCACAATCTCCATTTATTTCATTTTACCTTACTAGAGCATTAAAATTAGCTTTCATCTTGGACCATATTTAGTAGCTCTTTCTTGACGTGAATAAAAGCACTGCGCAGTAGAAACTATACCATTAAAATGCATGCATTTTTCTAAATGACTACCAATGAACCATAGCAAAATAGAACCTCCCCTCTCTGGAAGTGATCAGACAGTTCAAAAAGAATATTTGATGATATGCCAACCCAGCACATTGCTGCAATTATAAAGGCAATGCCCACGATCCACACAGCCAGACTTTTCTTCTCTATTCTGGAACAACTGCCTCCAAAGGGAACCTGATTTAGCACAGGATCAAAAATCTCCATGCCTACTACATGAGTTCTGTGATATTCCACAGTGGTGGCATCAGACCCGGGTAACATCGCTAAAAACTATTTGGGACTGTGACAAGGAAAAAATTGAAACGTAAATCAAGCTCTCCAGTATCATTTGACTTCTGCTCATCCTACACTGGCTTGTCTCTTTAGAAATATCAATGAAGTGTTAGAAACAGCTGCTAGATTTTTAAGGCATTCTTTTATGCATCCATTGAGCAAAGAACTATTGAGAGAATATTATAATCAAAACAAAGAATGAAGTACGGTAGTAAGCTTCCCCTGCTTATAGTTTTAACATTCTGTTGCTGTTGCTTTTAATATTGTTTTTAAAAAAAAAAACTATTGCTCCTCCAAATACTCATTCTCTAAAACTTTTTAAGTTGAAGCATGTTAGTTTTCTACTCTGCTAAATTACAGATGTTTTACAATGTCAACACAATAAGCAGCCAAAATGCATTTTCCATTGTTTTATCCTAAAACAAAGCCTTAATCCTTGCTCATCTATCTGTAACACTCTATTTACTTTTTTTTTTTTAGCAAATTTATAGTAGATAATTAATTAAATAATGAGATCTCAGTCAGAATCAACTGCTGGGTGGATAACAACTTTTAGGAAAGCAGTCATGGTACAGCATTGACATCTACACCTGTTGGCACTTGATGTGTCTTAAAAGCCATGGAAAAGTCTGAACATTATTTCACATAAGTCCTGGGAGGTTTTGAAAACATCTCACTGCACACTTGCCAAGCTTTCCTGCCCACTGTCTGAATAAACTAATTACTAAATTATTATTTAATTACATCCAAGGTAAACCTCATCAGTCCTTTCAAAAGATCCTCACAGGACATGACCCCCGAACCCATCTTTCTGCTTCTCTGGATGTGTTTTTGTTGTCCATGTCCTTCTTGGAGAATGACTGCCAGGCCCAGTCTGTGAAGTCCATGAAGAGTGAGGAAGTCCTCCTTTTCCTGACGGGCCCCACATCCTGGCCAAGGTTGGCTGTGTTCACCTGTGTGCTTGTTGCCACCACGCTTTTTGTCTCGTTTGAGCTGTTGGTGAGTGGAAACCCCATGGGTCTGCCTCATTCAGACTGCTCTCCACTGACTCTTCATGACATGTAACCATGGGCTCATCTTCTGGATTCAGTGTGCGTTTTTACAATGTTATCACAGTCCGGTTCTTTTCTCTAACTCTTCCAGATCTCAGTTTTTGAAATGACTTAATGTGAATCTGATAATTTCATGACCTTGATGAAAACTGTTTTTTTAAATTCTTAACAACCTGATTAAGGAGAACAGTCCGAAGTTAGGATTCAATTCTATGCTATTACCTCGCCTGAACTTTTCAGGCTTAATTCAAGATTAGAAATCACAGGTATAAAGAGCAAATACCAGAAAATAACACTTTCCCCCAAACAAAAAAGTCATATTTTTTCATAGTGTCCTAGGATCCGTATTATTTATTAGGATGAATTCAGAGTTGTTTCAGTGTCAACAGAGGTAGCATTTGTGGAAGCACCATTGAAGCTATGTTAACTACAGTAATTACAGGTTAAATGTATTTTAAAGCAAACAAATCTGCCAGTTGTAAAATTTTTCCCAGCCTTTATGCTTGGGGATTATAATAATTTTATTTAATTTCACATATTATAAATTATTGCTTTATTTAAAGATTTTATCATATCTAATGTTATCATAATGTTTTAATTTTAAATGATCTATCAGTATGATACTCCTCCTGACGATATATCCAGAATGGATTCTATTCCCCAATTAATATTTCATCACATTCTATTTTTTTATAGTAAAGACATTACCCTAACTCACTGGATGGTTGGTTTTTATTCTTTGATTCTCCTTTCATGTTATATCTCAATCTTCAAACTATAAGAATCTTAGGGGCCTGCACTGTGGGGTAGCAGGTTAAGCCACTGCTGGTGGCGCTGACATCCCATATGGTCACCTGATTGATTCTTGGCTGCTCCACTTCTGATCTAGCTCCCTGATAATGCACCTGGGAAACCAATGGAAGATGACCCAACTACTTAGGTCCATGAACCTACATGTGAGACTCAGAAGAAGCTCCTGGTTTCTGGCTTTGGCCTAGTCCAGACACAGCCATTGCATCCATTTGGAGAATGAATCAGTGGATGGGAAGACCTCTCTCTAACTGTCTTTCAAATAAAAAAATACATATTCAAAATTATTCTAAAAAACTATTTTATGCTGGCCAGTGCAGCGGCTCAATAGGCTAATCCTCTTCCTGCAGCGCCAGCACACCGGATTCTAGTCCTAGTCAGGGCGCCGGATTCTGTCCCAGTTGCCCCTCTTCCAGGCCAGCTCTTTGCTGTGGCCAGGGAGTGCAGTGGAGGATGGCCCAAGTGCTTGTGCCCTGCACCCCATGGGAGACCAGGAGAAGCACCTGGCTCCTGGCTTTGGATCAGCGCGGTGCCAGGCCGCAGCAGCCAATGGAGGGTGAACCAAAGGAATGGGAAGACCTTTCTCTCTGTCTCTCTCTCTCACTGTCCACTCTTCCTGTCAAAAAAAAAAAAAAAAAAAAAACAACTATTTTACGTGTCATCTAAAAAACCAATATCAACAGAATATGTACTTATGATTATTAGCTGAACTGAATTAAATTAGTGGTTCCTTGATTTTTTTATACAAAAATTCCACCAGAAATCCCAAAATCATTATTTATTAAAATGCCAAAGTACTTCTTTATTTTGTAAATACTTAAGTTATCATCTGAATTCCTTGTTTTAAATTTGAAATGGGGGGAGAAGAGGAGGAAAAGGAAGAGGAAGAAGGGAGAGAGAGAAAATAAACTGTAAAACAAGTGTGAAGGAAGCAACATACTGAACAAGAATGTAAGTAAAGATGCCATGAAGTTCCAAGAGGACAGCAATTCTGTGTTTCCTAAGTCTTAAGAAGTAGAAGTAACTCAGCGTGCATTTGGATAACTTCTTTCTTTTCACTTAGTTTGAGTCAAGACATTTCATTATGCATGATGGCTGTCTTCTCACTGGTACTAAGCCATATCAACCATTTCACCCCTATTGGACACACTTCCATGTTCTGGGAAGATAGGAAGTAGAATGCCAAGCCATTAAATTAAGTTTGACTATTTCAGCATTGCATGAAAATGTGGATAAAATGTATGCACAGATTATGGACCTAAAGTGAAATATGGTATCTTCATTTTGTCTTTGGTATTGTTTCATGATGTGATCATTTTTCTTCTTGTTTGTATGTTAATGAGTGCAAGTCATAAATACTTGGACTTCCATGCATGCGTTCACACATGCAACTCATTTATTTTCTTTTCTCTTGATGTCCTTGTCTGATATGAGCAGCTTCCTTTGAGCTGATGGAAGATCTTTCTGCTTTTTTCCTTGCTTTTTTGTTTTTTTTTAAACTTTTATTTAATAAATATAAATTTCTAAAGTACAGGTTATGGATTACAGTGGCTTCCCCCAACCCAAAACTTCCCTTCTACCCGCAACCCTCCCATCTCCCACTTCATTTCCCATTCCATTCACATCAAGATTCATTTTCAATTATCTTTATATACAGAAGATTGATTTAGTATATATTAAGTAAAGATTTCAAGAGTTTGCACCCACACAGAAACACAAAGTGTAAAGTACTGTTTGAGTACTAATTATAACATTAATTGATATTGGACAAAATATTAAGGACAGAGATCCTACATGGGGAGTAAGTGCACAGTGACTCCTGTTGTTGAATTAACAAATTGACACTCTTGTTTATGGCATCAGTAATCTCCCTAGGCTCTAGTCATGAGTTGCCAAGGCTATGGAAGCCTTTTGAGTTTGCTGACTTCAATTTTATTCAGACAGGGTCATAGCCAAAGTGGAAGTTCTCTCCTCCATTCAGAGAAAGGTACCTCCTTCTTTGATGGCCCATTCTTTCAACTGGGATCTCACTTGCAGAGATATTTCATTTAGGTGTTTTTTTTTGTTTGTTTGTTTTTTGTTTTTTGTTTTTTGTTTTTTTTTTTCACCAGAGTGTCTTGGCTTTCCATGCTTAAAATACTCTCATGGGCTCTTCAGCCAGATCCTAATGCCTTAAGGGCTTATTCTGAGGCCAGAGTGCTGTTTAGGACATCTGCCATTCTATGAGTCTGCTGTATATCCCGCTTCCCATGTTGGATCGTTCTCTCCTTTTTAATTCTATCAGTTAGTATTAGCAGACACTAGTCTTGTTTATGTGATCCCTTTCATTATTAGTCCTATCATTATGATCAATTGTGAATTGAAACTGATCACTTTGACTAGTGAGATGGCATTGGTACATGCCACCTTGATGGGCTTGAATTGGAATCCCCCAGCACGTTTCTAACTCTACCATTTGGGGCAAGTCAGATTGAGCATGTCCCAAATTGTATATCTCCTCCCTCTCTTATTCCCACTCTTATATTTAACAGAGATGCATTTCAGTTAAATATAAACACCTAAGAATAATTGTGTGTTAATTGCAAAATTCAACCAATAGTATAAGTAGAAGAAAAACATACTAAAAGGGATAAAGTGTTAAGTTGTTCATCAACATTCAGGACAAGGGCTGATCAAGTCACTGTTTCTCATAGTGTCCATTTCACTTCAACAGGTTTCCTTTTTGGCGTTCGGTTAGTTGTCACCAATCAGAGAGAACATATGGTATTTGTCCCTTTGGGACTGGCTTATTTCATTCAGCATGATGTTTTTCAGATTCCTCCATTTTGTTGCAAATGACCGAATTTCATTGTTTTTTTTTTATTGCTGTATAGTATTCTATAGTGTACATGTCCCATACTTTCCTTATCCAGTCTACTGTTGATGGTCATTTAGGTTGATTCCAGGTCTTTGCTATTGTGCATTGAGCTGCAATAAACATTAAGGTGCAGACCACTTTTTTGTTTGCCAATTTCATTTCCTTTGGGTAAATTCCAAGGAGTGGGATGGCTGGGTCGAACGGTAGGGTTATCTTCAGGTTTCTGAGGAATCTCCAGACTAACTTCCATAGTGGCTTGACCAGTTTGCATTCCCACCAACAGTGGGTTAGTGTCCCATTTTCCCCACATCCTCGCCAGCATCTGTTGTTGGTAGTTTTCTGTATGTGAGCCATTCTAATCAGGGTGAGGTGAAATCTCACTGTGGTTTTGATTTGCATTTCCTTCATGGCTAGTGATCCTGAACATTTTTCATGTGCCTGTTGGCCATTTGGATTTCCTCTTTTGAAAAATGTCTATTGAGGTCCTTGTCCCATCTCTTAAGTGGGTTGTTCGTTTTGTTGTTGTGGAGTTTCTTGATCTCTTTGTGGATTCTGGTTATTAACCCTTTATCTGTTGCTTAGTTTGCAAATATATTTTCCCATTCTGTTGGTTGCCTCTTCATTTTCCTGACTGTTTCTTTTGCAGTACAGAAACTTCTCAATTTGATGCAATCCCAATTGTTAATTTTGGCTTTGACTGCCTGAGCCTCTGGGGTTTTTTCGTCTTTGCCTGTGCCTGTATATTGCAAGGTTTCTCCAATGTTCTCTAACAATTTGATGGTGTCAGGTCATAGATTTAGATCTTTAATCCATGTTGTGTGGATTTTGTGTAAGGTGAAAGGTAGGGGTCTTGCTTCATGCTTCTGTATGTGGAAATCCGGTTTACCCGGAACCATTTGTTGAATGGACTGTCCTTGTTCTAGGAATTGTTTTTGGATTCTTGATCAAATATGAGTTGGCTGTAGATGTTTGGATTGATTTCTGGTGTTTCAATTCTGTTCCATTGGTCTATCCATCTGTTTCTGTACCAGTACCATGCTGTTTTGATTACAACTGCCCTGTAATATGTCCTGAAATCTGGTATTGTGATGCCTCCAGCTTTGTTTTTGTTGTACAAGATTGCTTTAGCTATTCGAGGTCTCCTGTGTCTCCATATGAATTTCAGCATCATTTTTTTCAGGTCTGAGAAGAAGGTCTTCCGTATCTTGATTGGTATTGAATTGAATCTGTAAATTGCTTTTGGGAGAATGGACATTTTGATGAGATTTATTCTTCCAATCCATGAACATGCAACTCAGTTCATCAACATTCAATATTCCTAAATGATTGAATCTTACTCTCATGAGAGAATATTCCTCCTTGAGTACTTCAGGAGAGTTGGACAGTGCATTCGAATGTTGATATATTTTGTAGAAGTAACCTGAATTAAATAATGAAAAACAAAGTAGAAAGAAGATATTAGGAGACTTGAAATAAGTAAAGAATTGAGATAAAGAATGGCCAGCCAAAAGGTACTAAGATGAAATTGGGAATGATCTGAAATGTTTCCAGTTTATTACATTGTCTAAAACAATATGATTTCAGAGACATGCATAACCTAACTTCATACCATACAGATTCCTTACAGCAGAAAGAATAAAATTCATAAATGATAGATGGCAACAGATCAACAAGAGCAGTTTTCTGCTAACTCTGTACGCCTGAGACAACCCCAAGGACCTCAGTGGCTTCATGTACAGATCACCTCTATTTCTTCAATGACAAGTTATGCTTTCTTTCTAGTTCTGAAATGTGTTTTGCATTATTAGCAAAAACAATATATCTTTTTCATTATTTTCATATAAAATGATCTTTTAAGTTGGATTTAGAAGTATTATAAATGGATGTGAGCTATGTATTGATTAAAACCTATTCAGTTTACCAAAATGCAAGAACAAAGAGAAAGTGTTAATTTTGCCGGTGTAGCTCAACTAGCCAGGATGTTCCTAAGTTCTTAAAGTGAATATATGCATATAAATGATGCAACGTGTATATAATAAATACTGGAAAATTCTCCTTCTGAGATTCAACATATATTTTTAGTCTGGCAATGCTTAATCAAAAGTGATTAAAATGTATGTATAGGTAATATCTCAAGATATTGCAAAAATCAAAATGTGTTTTTGTTTTATTTTAATCTTGAGAATTTATAAATTATATTTCTATATAATTGCTTTAGTATATTTGGAAATGATTCAAAATTACTGTGAAAACTCATTATGATGAATTTTTTCTCCAAGATACCATTTCCCCAAGATAGTACAGTTTTAAAACAACTGTTAAAGGTTAAGGTTTGAGGAGTATTCATTCCCTAAGAAAAAGAAATAGAAAGCATTAGAAAATCGGTAACAAATATGTACTCTGTGGTAATGTTGAAGCATATTTAAAACGTCTTTGAGAAGCATATTTGATTTATATTCTAAGAATATTCATTTAAGTTATTTTTAGGTTAAAATATTCATTCTATAATTTGTCAAGTCTGACAAATCAGTGCACCAATTTCAAGGTATATGATTGAAATAAAATATGAGATTCACTACTTTAAGTGGTGATTTGAAAAACAAAACATGAATCAGATCTCGTTCCGACCTATATTGCAAAATTTTACATTGACTTAGAAAATGAATAGAGGGGCCAACATAGTGAGTTAAGCCTTGACCTGCATCGCTGGCATCCCATATGGGCACTGGTTTGAATCCTAGCTGAACCTTTTTGATCCAGCTCTCTGCTGATGGCCTGGGAAAGCAGTGGAAGATGGTCCAAGTGCTTTTGACCCTGCACCTGGGTGTGAGACCCAGAAGAATCTCCTAACTCCTGGCTTCGCTTCAGATCAGCCCAGCTCCAGCCTTTGCAGCCATCTGAAGAGTGAACCAGTGAATGGAAGACCTTTCTCACTGTCTCTCCCTCTCTCTGTAATTCTGGCTCTCAAATAAATAAATAAATCTTTTAAAAAAAATTAATGGAAAGGGGAACACTTGAATATTTTAGAACTAAGGCAATCTTTAAACTGTAACAGAGAAGGTTCTGAAAAATAAAAATTTCTCTAAAATTGCAAAATCTTTTTTTTTTTTTGACAGACAGAGTGGACAGAGAGAGAGAGACAGAGAGAAAGGTCTTCCTTTGCTGTTGGTTCACCCTCCAATGGCCGCCGCGGCCGGCACGCTGCTGCTAGTGCACCGCGCTAATCCAAAGCCAGAAGCCAGGTGCTTCTCCTGGTCTCCCATGGGGTGCAGGGCCCAAGCACTTGGGCCATGCTCCACTGCACTCCCGGGCCACAGCAGAGAGCTGGGCTGGAAGAGGGGCAACCGGGACAGAATCCGGCGCCCCAACCGGGACTAGAACCCGGTGTGCCGGCGCTGCAAGGCAGAAGATTAGGCTAGTGAGCCGCAGCGCCGGCAAATTGTAAAATCTTGCATACAAAAAATCTATACGAGACTAGGAATATTTATTAAAACAAAACTATATTCATATTTAGCAATGATTATATACACATATGCAAATAAGTGCATGAGTTATTTTTGAGGTTGGCTAACATTTCACAAAAGTGAATAAGTGTTATGTAAGTATTCTTTATTGTCTCTGGGGCATTGTTTATGGCACCCTAAAACTGGCTCTTATCATCAAAACAATTACATCAATATGATATAACCTAGACATGAATATTTTTTTGCCATTGCCTGTTTTATGAATGCAAACAAAAAGTTATGAGTCTTTCATTTATCATAAAAATACAATCATAGCAAATATAGGTTTTAATTTTATCAAATATCTTTCTCCTACTTACTTGGTCCAAGTAAGCTCAAAGTAGGATGGTGCCAAACATCATGGACTCTATCTTTATTTAGGGATTTAACAGAAATGTATATAGTAAGTTATTAAATAAATGAAAACTAAAAAGATACACTAGACACATGATACACTAGACACATGGTAATATTTTTTAAAATTATTTACTTTATTTATTTGAATGGCAAAGCAGAGAAACAAGGTGGACAAAGAAAGATCTCCATATTCTGGTTGATTCACCAAAAGCTCTCAACAGCCTGGTGCCCCTGCCTTGCCAGGACCCGCGAATTCAATTCAGATCTCTCAAACGGATAGTGGCAGAGACCTAACTGCTTAAACCATCACCTGCTGCAAACCAGGATACACACTAGCAGGAATCTGGAATCAGTAGTCGGGCTGGAACTCAAATCCGGATACTACAATACGGGCCGTGGCTGTCCCAAGCAGCATCTTAACTACATCAAAAGCACACCCACCACATATTAAACTTACATGCTATCTGCACATTGTGACATCTGTCTGTCTTTCCACAACTGCTACTACAAGGACATTCCGAGGAGGTTGGAGTGAATCCCCTTTCAACGACTGCCACTTCAGCTGTGTGGAGGTCTCAACTGTGTTGCAAGCTGTGCATCTGAGGGTGAGGCAGGTTGAGCATATTTGTGTAGAGGTCTCTTATGTGGGACAAAACACCAGTGTGTTGTATAGTATGCATTTTTGTGCATTCCACTGGCTGTCATCACTGTGAGTTAACAATCTTTTCAAGTGTTTATATTTTTTTTTGTTTGTTTGTTTCCAGTTGTGGACATTTGTCTCACTGGAGACCATGGGTCATCATCTTTGTTAAGATTCAGTAGTATCTACACCAGTACATGATAATCCTAGCTGGATATTGCAATTACTTGAGAGACTTTTGTTTCACATGAAAATGTCAGGAT